>NW_024429188.1:59452756-59534228 GCF_017639785.1 Mesocricetus auratus | reverse complement strand
CTTTAAGACTCATCAAATACATTTTTAGTCTTTCAATAAAATGAAAATAAGTAAATAAATAACCTAACAGCATATGAATCCTAATTTAAACTCATTATATAGGGAATACAGTGTATCATGCTTTGTTTTATAAACTATATTTTGCAGCCCATGCTCTTAAAATATCAAACTAAGAGCATAATTACTGGTTTGGAACCTATGAGAGCTTAGTGTATCTGGATGTTTTGATTAAAGTCTATTTTTTCTGGTTCAGTTTCAGATATTGTTTTGTCTACTAGTGTAGATCTGGTTATGCAACGAATACAATTGGCAAATCTGAATGCAACATTAAACGCTATCAATGGATCCCATTTAAGGATAATGTAAATAACTTCTGTTGAAGGAAATATAGTAAATGTGAGCATGAGTAGTATTGCTCATAACTGATAACATAGCGTATGCACAAAATTTCTATGCAATTAAATCACAGGACTCATATTCTGAGTTAAGTTGAATCATTTCATCTTCAGCTTGACATGCATGTGAAAAAGTGAAAGAATACATTTTAAAACTGACTTCACAGTTCACAAACACTTCAAAGTATGAGAATAATTTTTGCAACATCAAAATTTTCAAACAAAAATATTTTAAAAATAATTCTACCAAATTAAATGAGAATTTTTTACTTATTTGGTGGAAAATAAAACAACTTAAATTGATATGAATGCTTTCTTAATTTTTAATTAAAAAGTTTGTTTTTAAACAATGTATTCAGATCATACATTTCCCCTCTTCTAACTCCTCCCAGATTTTCTCCACCTCACTTTGCTCCGTATGTGTGTGTGCGTGTGTGTGTGTGTGTGTGTGTGTGTGTGTGTGTATGTATGTATGTATGTATATATGTATATGCATGCTTACAAAGGCACATATGCGGAAGTCAGAGGACCACTTTTGGAATGTGCTTCTCCTTTTCATTATTGAACTCAGGATTTAAGACTTGGCAGCTGTTGAGACATCTAACCAGTCCTGTAAATGATTTTACTTAATTTTTAGTTAACCTACAAAACAGCAAATTTTGTTATGGAGATTTTGAATATATTCATTTTTCTTTGCTCATATAGTGCTCATTGGATTATGTGGGTGATATTTTCAATTCAGTTGAAACACTTAATCTATAGATAAATTAGTTTACAGTAAGAGTATGAACACAAATATTAGTGAATAATTCATGGTATTGTTTTCATCATGAAATAATTTTTTACATAATGTTTTTGGAATTGTTTATAGCAGAAATATTTTCTAACTACATCATCCCAAATGCTGTCATTTAGTATAAGCAACTACTAGAAGTATATCAACAGCATTGTTGACAAAACATAATTAATAGGGCACTTAATTGTTGTGAAGTTTCTATTGAATAATAATATTTTAGAGAGTCTTCTAAATATAAGTACCTCTTTTTCATATTGCTCTTAAGCATATACCCAAAAGATGCACATTCATACAACAAGGACATCTGTTCCACTATATTCATAGCAGCATTATATTTAATAGCCAGAACCTGAAGCAACCTAGATGCCCCTCAACTGAAGAGTGGATAGAGAAAATGTAGTACAGTTACACAATGGAGTACTATTTATTGGAAAAAATGGAATCTTGAAGTTTGCAGGCAAATGGACAGCACTAGAAGAAGCCATCCTGAGTGCGTTAACCCAGTCCAATCTCTTTTTTAAAAGAAAAATTTATTCCAAAATAGAGACTCATTAAACTTTCTTAGGTAAATCTTGAACTTGTCTTCTCCACTCTAGGATACACCAGATTTTTAATATTCAGATAAATATATTATATTTAAAACATGGAGGTCTTTACTTTTTGCAGGAGTTTCATTTTGAAAATGGTTTTCTAAGATGTATTCATTTTCTTTTGTGTGTATATGTATCTGAGTATTTAGCCTGCATCTTTGTAGGTGCATCACATGCATGCCTAGTACATGAAGAGATAAGAAGACATCAGATCACCTGGAACTTGTGTTAAGCTACTCTGTGGATAGTATGCACTGAACCCAGGTCCTCTATAAAAGTAACAAGTGCTATTTATTGCTTAACTATCTCTTTGGATGCTTGAGACTGATTTTCTTGTTTGTTTTAGAGCTTTGTTCTTGTTTTGCATGTTGTACTATATGTCCAAGAGAAGGAGGTCTGAGTTACATTAAATCTTAGAAAAGGAAGATGGAATTCCCATCCAAGTATAATCTGGTCTGACCCTGCTTAGCTTCCAAGATTTGAGGAGACTGGGCACTTTCAGGGTACTATTAGTAGTCTCTTGTTAAATTGAAGTGGACTTAGGCAGAGGAGTGGGAAAGTCACACAAATGCATCAGTTTGACTATGGAAACTTGTTTCTTGTTTTTTCCCCCCATAATTGATGGATTGGGTCCTAAGAGGACTTTCTTGTTTGTTTGTTTTTGTTTTTTAGCCTTCCTGTATAAGACGTGCCTTTTCTTGGTGCAGCTTCCATTCTACCAGCTGCCACGTAAAAACCTTCCAACCTCTTTTCATTTTTGAATCTTTTCTAAGTATCCGAAGAGGGGGGAGAAGCAGGAAGTGGCCTGTAATATGTAACACAGGTGATTTGAATTTGCTAGAGCCAGGATTGCGTGCGTGTGTGTATATGTACATATCCATATCTAAGACTAGTCGTTAGTCTCACTTTCTGAGCTGGGAGAGAAAACCAATACAGTTGTCTTTCTCTTATTTTAATAAAATAAGAAAGTTGTACACTCACATCCCCTCCCCCTTTTTAAACAAGTGTTATCATTGCCGGAAAAAAAGATTTGCTGTGGTCGTAATGTTAAACTAAAAAAAAAACTGGAAAGGACAAAAATGGAACTGATCATATTCACTTCACCAAGAGCAATAATGAGGAAGTAGGTCTCCTGTACTATTTCAGGGAATGAATATGCCAATTATACTATTTCAAAAAGTTCAATAATTGGTATAGAGGATACACTGAAAAGTTTTACTAAATAAATCTGTAAACATATTTATATGTTTATTGGTGTTTGTAACAATAGTGAGAAAGGGTCATGAATTTTAGAGTGTGAGGAGGGAAATATGATAGGAGCTGGATGGAAGAAAGGGCAGGGGAAACTGTGCAATTATATTTTATTAAAATAAAATTTTTTAAAATGTTATAAATAAATAAATGAAATGAAATGAACCGGTTTAAACTCTAAGGCTGAAGATAGTTAGCTCAGGATTATACCAATTACTTAGCTTATAACATTCCCTAATTTCATTCTGCTGTTATTCCATTCCCTCCCACCCAAATGCAAACTAATTTACTATTCTATCAGTGTAGTTAAAGTAACTTTTAATATAATACATAAATTTGATTTTAAATATACATATTCGATATTTACATACTTATTTTTGTTATATAATGTATTTATATAAAATATTATGTTTTAAGTATATGTATTTGTATTTGACCTTTCACACTGTAAAGTACTATATTTGTAGATTACATCTCAAGTGCACTGTATTCATTGACCAGGTGCATCACAGTCACCGGAAGTACCTTTATAAAACAAAGCACAGAGTTTTTAACAAACACAATAAGGCTCTTTGGGAATGGCCTTGCATCTGCTTTTTCAAAAAATTATTAATCATACTAAATATTCCAAGGCACTTTTATAGTGACATAAAACTTGTATGATCAGAGACAGAAGCCCTATGTGATGAGCATCAGAGAAATATTTAGTTGTTTGGGAAACAGCACATTCAAACAAAGCCTTCTTTCCTGTAAGTAATTATTTGAAAATATTTTCCTCTCCTGGAAACAATCTATTTTCATTGTAGAAAATATAAAAATTCAGCAAGGGGAAATTAAACACATGTACTACCTCCCTCTGAAATCAACTCATCTTCAAACCATTATTCATCTTTTTCTTACATCTTTGATTTGGGGAATCCTCTCAACTGTGTGGAAAAAAGGATTAAGGAAATGAGTATTTTTTAAATTTTGGATGTTATTTTGTTTAAAAGGGATCCTCACATTAAAGGAGTGACAAGAAATCAGAGAAAGCAAATTATCAATAATGCAAATAACATACAAAATAGATTGTTTCGTTCTTTTATATTGAACTACAGTTAATGCTTCCTATTGCTTAACAGCATCATCATATGTATGTGTGTAGACACACATGTTTGTATCTTTTGGTTCTCTTGAGACTATTGAATTTAAAAATGAAAATCAATGACATTCTAATGAATGAACCATGAACTGAGTTATATTTTCTGAGATGAATGTAATAATCCAATGAAATACATACACAGAAGGTAGAGATGAGATGACATGGGAATATAAGTTAGAAGAATGGGGATCTTACAATTCATTAAAGTCTGAAACAAAAAGTTGCTTATATATTATAATTATTTGAGACTATCTGTTTTTAAAGATGAAACGATCTAACCCCAAGCGTAATTAAAAGTATATTTTTCATTTTCATTAAAACTGTTTTCTCCCTGTAATACCACATTTTATTTTGTTTTTCCTATGAGAATCTTTAGGTTCTTTAGAATATAATTTCATAAATCTACCAAAATCAAGATGGATATGCATAATAATATTAGCCACAGTGTTGAGTAAGATAGGTTACAATGGAATGCAATGACTTTAACTCAGCAATTGTATTGGATTTAACAAGCAAACTGACGATAAAGAAAGAAACTCTAATCCATGTGGAAAGCTACTAGTCTTCCTGAATATTATATTGCATCAGGTCACAAAAGCCTTCTTTTTTTTATTAATATTTTTTTTATTTTCCATTTTAAATTTAGATAAGAAACAAGGTTGCTTCACAAGTCAGTACGAGGTCCCTCTCCCTTTCCCTCCCCTCCTCCCGTGCCCTCCCGAAAAGCCTTCTTATACCTAGAAGATGCTCAAAAATTTATCAATAGCCAGAGGATTTCTTCAATGTGACTGAATAAAATAGATTCTCTAAAGAATGTATGAAAGGAACACTGATGCAGAAAGTTTCCTTCTTCAAGAATGAATGACTACAGCCACAATGAACACGTTCGTTACCTGACTTCAATTTCTAAAGCAGATTTTCCCTACTGTCGATACCAATTTGAAGCTATTACTGTCACAGTGTAAAGACGGCATGATTTCTATAGAATATAAAACCTCAAAATGTCAATGATGTTTTTCTTCCTCCAATAATATCACCCAGCATTTTGTTACAGATTGAGTTTTTTTGTCAAGAGGAAAGGGTGTACACATTGAGTCATAAGGGACACTGACTTAGATAGGATTTCTCAAGGATGTCTCAATAACAATGTCCCAGTCAATTAGCCTTGGATGTGACCCAACAGAAAGAAAACTTTCATAAAACTCTGAGAAATTTATTCACAATTCAGAAGACAGACAAAGTAAAAGGTTTGAGTCTTATTAATAAGTTTTAAAAACTTCAATTGCCTATAATAATGGTTATTTTATACAGAGGCAAGCAAGCCATTCAAGAAGAATTTTCTAATTTACTTTATACATTCTTATACACTGTGTATGTTTTTTCCTTAGGATTTAGAGTCTATGCTTATATAATACTTCAAAGTATCCTCAAACTAGTAGGTGATAAACCTAAGAGAAACTATCTTATACTAACTCAGTCCTCATTCTACAGAGTAGTGAGAAGAATGTCATTTTATAGAAGTAAATTCAGAAAAGAAAGGAGGACATTGAAACAGTGGATAAATGCATTTTTAATTGTTGACAACCAATTTATTTATTTTCCCTAGGAGAAATTTAAACACAGTGAATATATATTTCTATTTTTTTAAAAGTATACACTTATGCAAACATAATCCTATTTAACATATGAATATTTTAAGTATGCTACAACACTTTCACAACTCCACTTCTGCTCAATCCTGAAAACCCAGTGCAGATGCATTTTTAAAAGAAATTTTTTTATTGTTTGCTGCTTTTAGTATGTATGTGCTTGATTATATATGGGTATTGAGTGCAAGAGGCTCCAGACCACTATAGTGGTCACTGAATTCACTACAGCTGGAGTTACAAGAGCTTGTTAGCCATTCTATGTGGGTGCAAGGAACTGAATTTCATCCTTACAAGAGCAGCATATGCTCTCAATTCCTGATCAATCTTTCTAGGCCCTCAAATGGTACTATTATTTTTACTAAGAAAACTAAAGTTTGCCTGTCCTGGAATCTTTAAATGTGAAATAATAAATGTATAGAATTTTTATCATGGCTTCAAGAATGGTGTAATAACTATTCTTGCTAGTCAACTTGACTCCATCTGGAATTAGCTAAATCCAAAACTGGAAGGCACACTAGTAAGGTATTTTTGCTGAATTTAAGAAAGAAGATCAATTTCTAATCTGAATCTTGATGCAGGAAGGTACACACCTTCTGCTAGAAGCGTGTGTAAGAACATGGGAGATGGAAATTTTTTCCTCTTTGCTGGCTTGCTTTTGCATTACTAGCAAGTCCATTCCTTTGCTGAAATAGAGTCTACTTCTTTGTGGTACTGAAGATAAACTGAGAATTCCAGCCTTGCGAACTGGGAAATTTCTGGATCCTTGGGCTTTTCATCCATAGCCAGTCATTGTTAGATTAGTTGAATTAGTTGTCCTGTAAGACATTCTTTTAAAAATTTAATGTGTGTGTGTGTGTGTGTGTGTGTCTGTATGTAGAGACAGAGAGAGAGAGAGAGAGAGAGAGAGAGAAAGAGAGAAGAGTGATATTAATTCTATAAATTCTGTTTTTCTTCAAAGAACTCTGATTAATATAATCTTCTCTCTGTTTATAATCAATACTTGACTCTCTATTACGCATATCAAGAATAGGCATTTTCTAGCCCATGGCAGCTGCTGAGCCTTAGGCTTTTATTCTAAAAAATACTTTACTTACAATAAAGATACCATTTATCCTAAATTTTATATATTTTAGTTCGCATTAAACTGTTTTCTAAGCCCATGTTTTCATGTTTATAATGGCAAATTTGATATTTCTTTCTGAAATACAGAGACTTTTATCATCAGTGTATTTTCTTTTGGTTATATTTTGTATTAAAATTCTTTATATGAGATGGACACAAATTACTTACTGAATGTGCAGTCACCTTAAATAAGCAATGTATTTCAAAAAAGAAAAACATGATTAATTTTATTTATTTCGTACATTTGTTGTCTTCTATGATAGGTATCTGTCCATACATGAATATACTCTCTCGTGTTTTAATGCAGAAAATTTCTGAATTTAGCATGTACTGTTAGGTCTATATCACGAATTGGTTTTGTATATGTGACAGGAGTCTAAAGTTGTCTTCTTTTCATGACTGTTAATGTCTTCTAACAGTATTTTCTGAAAAAGGGGTCTCTTTCCCACAGTGAACATACTTTGTATCTCTTTAAAAGAAAATCAATGTGAAGAGTGACATCAGAGAGTCGTGTTGGTAATTATAAGGAACTTCCATGATTTTAAACAAAGAAAAGTTGGTAAAACTGGGAGAATCAACCATGCATGTGCTACTGAAGAGGCCAGATACACAGTGTGAAAAATGGTTTCTTCAACAAATAGTACTGGTCAACCTGGATGGACAACTACATATCTTCAGCCGTCAACGAGATGTAAATTAAGATTACTTTTAGATTTCGTCTTATGGTAGCCAGAATCGCTAAGATTAAAAGCAACAAAAAATGACATTAAGTACAGGTGATGATGTGAAAAACGCGAAACATTCATTTACTGTTGGTGGTATATGAAATTGGTATAGACATTAATGCAAATCAGTGTGTGGAAGTTCCTCCTGGTATAAATATGACCACACCCGGACATATATGGGCTCAGAGATGATTTTGCAAGGTGTGGACAAAAAGGTTGAAAGAAACCAAAGACAGTGATGACTACAGTAAAATTCTGCTCTCTGGACATTAGAGCACTATTTTAGGCATAAACTCTCTGACTAAGAGCTACATGCACAATACCTACAGAACGTCTACCCAGAAAAATCCAGGCATAGTTAAGAGATGGAATCCTGAAGTCTCACTCATATTTGAAGAGCTGTTGTGGGGCGAATTGACTAGTTTCTTCAGGAAGGTAGGCTCCCAGTTGTTATCCACACTCCTGTAGATGTTCTGAGATACATGTACATAAAGATAACACTTCATGTGTTCAGTGTGTTTAAATACAAAAACAAATGGAAAAATTACATTAAGTTGGGATAGAATTTCAGTACAGGGGAAAACTCGAAGGAATTGCAAAGAATGTGGTTGAGAATAAAGGACAGACTTGTCATTATTCTTTATACACATAAAAATCAAGCTAAAAGTACTTATTGAAAAAATACCAAAATACATAGGAATAGATGCAATCCAAGAAGTAAAAGACTTGTACACTGAAAATTTCATCATTTTACTGAAATAAATTAAAGACATACATTTAGTAGACAAATATTCTCTTTCCAGATTTGAAGGTATATTATATTTTAGACATCAATAATACAAAATTAATACACATATCAAATATATACCAAAATCAAAATATTTTACAAAATACCTTGGTAACTAATAATTAAATTATAATAAATAATTGTGAAAACGAAGAGCAGACTTGGAAATATTTGAACTCTTCATTTCAAAACTTAATACAAAAGTACAATAATCCAAAAACTATAATGCCAGCAAAAACTCAGAATAGAGTATTGATTAGGTAATTAAGCCCACCATTCTTTGTAAGTTATTTTTAGACAGGTGGCAAGATCATTCAATATAATGAACTGCGTTGAGAAAGAGGAGGGAAAAGCAGGTATTCACATTCAAATGAGTTATTTAAGCCTGTTTTTAACACTTTAAAAATTAGCTCAAATGTACCAATGACCAAACTGTAACACCTAAAACACGCAAACTCTTAAAAATAACTAGACTGATAGACAATGAGGTTTGACAATGATATTTAAAGTATGACACAAAAAGTAAAGTCTATTTAAGAAAAAGTTAAATATATTGTACTTCCTGGAAGTTTTACATACTTACAAATAGGAGAAATCAAATAAGTTTAAACTCTGTGCGTGTTTGGTAAGAATATCTACAAAGAAGACAAACAAGTAGCCAAAAGCATATGATAGGTACTTTAGCACTATTAGTCATTACAAAAGCTAGTGATGTCCTATTGCATACCATATATATATATATATGTATATATATATATATATATATATTAGCAGTTATTGGTTAATACATAAGAGAGAGCTAGTCAATTTCAAGACCTAGATATTGGCTGACAGAATTGTAGCTAGTAGAGTCTCTCTGTGTTATATGGGGGCAGGAATCCGGCAACAACTCGAGATGCCACAAGAAAATCTTCATGCCTGAATAACTGCAGATATCCCAGAAAATAAGATTTGTGTTCCCCTCGTGTAAGTTCTGCAGCTGAAACTACTAACATGAAATGGAAACGTACATGAAAAATATTTTTAAATTAATTAATTTTAAGTTAGAAACAAACTTGTTTCCATGTCAATCCCAGCTCCCTTTTCCTCTCCTCCTCCCCCGACCCCCATTAACCTTCCCAACCCACCAGCCAATCTCCACTCCACTCTACTGGGAGTGTGAGGCCCTTCATTGGGATATGCAAAGTCTGACATATCATGCATGGCAGGGCCTAGGACCTCCCCAATCTGTCCAGACTGTGACAGCATCCCTCCACATTGAATGGGCTCCCAAAGTTCATCGGGATGCCCGGGATAAATGCTGGTCCTTACCTGAAGCCCCAATAAATACCGAGGCTTCCTCACTGACACCCACATTCAGGGCATTCTGGATCAGTCCCATGTTGGCCTATCGGCTATAAGTCAGGTCCATGAGCTCCCCCTTGTTCAGGTCAGCTAATTCTGTGGGTTTCACCCATCCAGTCTTGATCCCTTTGTTCATCACTCCTCCCACTCTGCAACTGGTTTCCAGGAGTTCACTTCAGTGCTTACTTTGGGTGTCTGCCTCTGCTTCCATCAGTCACTGGATAAAGGCTCTAGGATGGCACACAAGGAAGTCATCAGTCACATTATCAGGGAAGGATATTTAAGGTAGTCTCTCCACTGTTGGTTAGACTGTGAGTTGTTGTCATCCTTGTAGGTCTCTGGACATCTCACTCGTCCAGATCGCTCTTCAAATCTATAATGGCTCCTTCTATTACCATATCTTGCATCCTGTTTTCCTCTATTCTTCCTCAGACTCAACCATTCTGCTCCCCCATATCCTCCCCTCTGCTCCTCTTCATCTTCACCCCTCTCTTTCTCCCAGCATCCTCTCCCACCCCCTTCCAATCCCCTCAGGAGATTCTGTCTGATTCCCCTTTTCCGAGGTCAAAGCATATATCTCTTAGGGTCTTCCCTGTTTACCAAACTCTCAGGCTGTGGGATTATAGGCTGGCACTCCCCTGTTTCATGCCTAAAATACATATATGAGTGAGTACATACCATGTATGCCTTTTTGTGACTGGGTTACCTCATTCAGGATGGTTTCTTCTAGTGCCCTGCAATATTGGCCTATGAATTACAGAAACAGAATAAACATTAGACTTCAAGGATTTGGCAGACAGTAACACTTTCAAATTGAACTCAGTTACAGCATATGCATTATTTTATAAAAAGGAGCAGCAACTTTAAGAACTTAATTGGGGATATAGAGAGCAGCAGAAGCTATGAAATATCTGAGGTTAGTTTCAAGGGTAGAGTATTTGCCAAGCAAACATAGACCCTAGGGTTACTCAATAGAAAGAAAATCAAAACAAAATAATAACAACAATAAAAATTACAAAGCTAGGGAAAGTAATTACAGATTCTTTGTCTTCAGAAGCACTATATGAGTGACAAAAATTTGATTTCAAAACTCAACCTCCACAGCTATGAGAAATTAATTTGATTCTTTTTAGCCATCTATTTTCTGGCACTTTGACACAGCAGTACTAACAAATAAGGAAGGAAGAAGAGGAGCAGCCAGCATAGGCTCCCATTCCTACCTTCCAGGAAGAAAGAGAGAGAGAGAGAGAGAGAGAGAGGAATCTGGGTCAGAGCAAAGCATTCAGCATGGACTGCCAGTCCTGTCTTGCCCCTGCACTCTTCAGAAGAGAGGAGAGGACAGAACCTTGAAACCATACCCACCAGGAGAGGGAGACACCCTACCTGCAACCACTGGAAGAGTGGATGGGCAGACAACAGTATAAGGTCACATCCAACAAAGAAAGACTTACATGACACCACCATACTCTAAGGATTCTACACCATCAAGACCTGAACACCGCAACCCAGATGAAACAGAAGAGAATGACCTTAAAAACAACTTCATGAAAATGATAGAGGCCCTCAAAGAGAATATGAGAAAATCTGTTAAAGAAATGCAAGAAAAACACAAGCCAAAAAATGCAAGAAATCAACAAATCTCTTAAAGAAAGCAAGGAGAGGCAAGAAAAAAAAACAATCAAACAGATGAAAGAAACAGTTCAAGACCTGAAAACTGAAATAGAGACATTAAAGGCAACAGAAACTGATGGAATGCTGGAAATAGAAAAGCTGTGTAAATAATCAGTAACTAAACATGCATACATAACCAGCAGAATAAAATAGATGGAAGAGAGAATATCAGGTGCCGATGGTAAACTGGAGGAAATAGATTCATCAACCAAAGAAAATCTTAAATTCGACAAATCCTTAACACAAAATATGCAAGAAATATGGGACACAATGTGAAGACCAAACCTAGGTATAATAGGTATAGAAGAAGGTGAAGCAATCCTATTCAACAAAATCATAGAAGAAAACTTTCCCAACCTGATGAAGAACACACCTATGAAAGTACAAGAAGCTTACTCACACCAAATAGACTGGAACAAAATAAAGTTCCTTTGGCACATATTAGTAAAACAACAAACATACATAATGAAGAAAAATATGAATAGAAGAGAAGGAAAATGCCAAGTAACATATAAAGGAAGACCTATCAAAATTACACCTGACTTCTCCATGGAAACTCTGAAAGCCAGAAGGTCTTAGATAGATGTTCTAAAGACACTAAGAGACCATGAAAGGCAGCCAAGACTACTATACCAAGCAAAATTCTCAATTTCTACAGACGGAGAAAACAAGATATTCCATGACAAATTGAGATTTACACAATACACATCCAGAAATCCAGCTCTATAGAAAGGTCTGGAAGGAAAACACCAGCCCAAGGACATTAACTACACTCACAAGAAAAAATAGATAATCACACTTTATGAAAAGTCAGAAATAGGGGGAAATTCACACACAATATCAGCACGAAAAACAAATCCAAATCAAACAGGAATCAACACTCAATGGTCATTAATATCCCTCAATGTCAATGATATTCACTCACCTATAAAAAGATACAGGCTAATAGAACGGACACAAAGTCAAATCCATCCTTCTGCTGCATGCAAGAAACACACCTCACCTTCAAAGATTGTAAAGGGAAGCCTTTTCCTTGACAGAATCCTTCCTGCCAGCCTGCTTCTAGAGCCGCATCAGTCCCAAATAAACACACAGGAGGCTATATTAATTATGAAGCTGTTGGCCTTGCTTGTTTCTTACTGGCTAGCTCTGACTTAAGTAATTACCCCATAATTGTTAATCTAAGTATGTCTCTTACTGGAGAAGTTTCTGGGCGTCCTACCCCATGGCGTTACATCTCGACTCTCTTGTGTTTTTCCTTCCCAGAGTCCTCCTGGACTCCTAGTCCCACCTATCTAGATTCCTGTTGGCCAAACAGTGCTTTATTCACATAAGACTTACCCAACATCCCATCTTTTCTGTTTAAACAAAAACAAAGGTCTTAACTTTAACACAGTCAAATTGTATATAACAGAACAGTTATCAAATAAGAACATAGTTACAATAATTTAGCAAGATTTAAAGAAAATATCATCCATCCCATCCTTGTGAGTTCAAAGTTCTATATGTAGCTTATCTTTTATCATAACTAAGGAAAACTATAACTATAACTATCTGTCTTCAACTCCATCAAAGACCACAGAAGGATAATATATAAACACTAGGATTAACAGAGACATCTTACTGCCTGGACAGTCACCCGAAGATCCTCTGTAACATTGGGGCATCCATCTTCAGCCCATAGGCCACAATGTGTCCAGAAGATTTCTCAGCAAAGCAGGAAATTTCAAATTGTCCATCTGCGTTGGCAATCTGTCAGTGATTTTTCTTTGTCCTGCCGAAAGTCTCTTAGACTCTTCCATGAAGCAGGAACCCTGTAAGACTGAGTTCAGCAGTCACTCTCCTGTGGGTCCTGCATGTCCAGTTCATACAGAAACAGTCAAACAGTCTAGGCAAGAGCAGTTTCTTGCCCAAATGGCTAATCTTGCCATGTTGAAAGCAAACTCCATACCGAGTTTCTTTGATGCCCATCTTCCTCTCAGATGTAATTGGTGCTGCCAGGCGCAGACATTTCTCAATGTCAAGAAAAACCCTAAACCATTTTAAATGCCATTTTCTGAAGGTCTTTGAAAGGTTTGAAGACTATCTATCTGTCTCAAATACATCTCTATCTATCTAGAAAACCTAACTTACCTAACTATGAGTTCTGACTATTATAAGTAACTATATATAGTCTGTATTCAATTATGCATTATGTTTTAAAAGAACAGTATAAGCACATTACTTAATCAAGAGGAGAAATATACACATCACAAAATTGACCTTGAATTTATATCAATAAATGAAGAACAATACCCATACCATAATTCCCCTTTTTACCATTAAGAAGAGATTGGCTGTTATCATTAGCTAATTATAAACAACCCCATTTAAATGAAAACAAAGAGTTATAAACAGGATGGGAATTAGGATGTCGCTCATTCCAAATAGCTTCGTGCTGGAAGGGGGGTGCTGTTCATACCATGGGGATCATGACAAAACTCAGAAACCTGTATAAGTCCTTATTTTCATGGTCTGTGAAGCTGCATCATCGTAGCTGTCTCAATTGTTGGAACACCTGCTCCACTGCTTCCGGGGGTCTTGGTTCATCAAACCACAGAAGCTTGGAAGGAACCCTCAGCTTTTCATTTTCTGTAGAAACATAAATAAAAACTCCTTTCCAAAGTAACATTTATAATCAAGTGTGCTTTAGCAGTTGTTCCTTCCTGAGCAATTAAAAAACTGAAAAACACAATAGCGTACAGTATCCAGACTCTCTGTGTATTTTCCATCTTTACGTGGCTTATTTATTTATCTAATATTACTTTATTTCTTTTACTTTTATTTATTTTTCTCTGAGACAGGGTTTCTCTTTGGAAATCTGCCTGCCTCTGCCTCTGAAGCAATTCCTACCCAATACAAAGGAACCCACATTCCTAAAAGAAACATTAATAAAACGCAGATCACACCTTAAACTCCATACACTTATGGTACGACACTTCAGCACCCCACAGAAACTCAACGAAAAACTAATACAAATACTTCTAAAATTTTTCCATACAATATAAGCAGACGTATCTTTGTCAAAATTTTTTACAAGGCTACAATTACCTTGTTGCACAAACCACACAAAGACACAACTAAGACGGAGAGAACTACAGACCAAGCTCCCACATGTACATTGATGCAAAAATACTCAATAAAATACTGGCAAATCAAATTCAAGAACACAACAGAAAAATCATCCTCCATGACCAAGTAGGCTTCATTCCAGGGATGCAGGGATGGTTCAACATATGAATATCCATCAATGTAATCAACCATATAAACAACCTGAAAAAGAAAAACCACGTGATCATCTCACTAGATTCTGAAAATTCTTTCAACAAAATAAAGCACCACTTAATGATAAAGGTCCTGGAGAGATCAGGGATGACAGGAACATAAATAAACATATAATAAAGGCAATTTACAGCAAACTGATACCCAAAATCAAACTAAAAAGAAGGAAACTCAGTGTTATTCCTTTAAAACAAGCAAGAAGAGAAGGTTGTCCACTCTTCATATCTCTTCAATATTATACTTGAAATTCTTTCTAGACCAATAAGACGACAAAGGGCGATCAAGGGGATACAAATTGGAAAGGAAGAAATCAAATTTTCACATTTTGCAGATGATATGACAGTTTACATAAGTCATAAGAAAATTCTACCAGGGAATTTCTAGGACTGTAAAACACCTTCAGGATAGTGGTAGGATATAAGATTAACTAAAAGTATCAGTATCCCACTATATATAGACAATAAACGTGCTCAGAAAGAAATCAGAGAAACATCACCCTTTACATTAGTCACAATCAGCAAAAACATCTTGTGGTAATTCAAACCTAACAAGTGAAAGACCTGTATGATAAGAACTTTGAGCCATTAAAGAAAGAAAGTAAAGAAGATACCAGAAAATGGAAAGATCTCCCATGCCCTTAGATAGGTAAGATCAACATAGTAAAAATGGCAATCTTACCACAAGCAATCTAGAGATTCAGTGGAATCCCTATCAAAATCCAAGCACAATTTTTTACAGAACTTGAAAGGACAATATTCAACTTTATACGGAAAAACAAAATACCCAGGATACCCAAAACACCCTTATACAATAAGGAACTTCAGGGGGGGGGCATCAACACCCCTGACTTCAAGCTCTATTATAGAGCTATAGTGATGAAAATGCTTGGTATTGGCACAAAAATAGACAGGTAGACCAATGAAATCAAGGTGAAGACTCTGGTATTAACCCACACAACCATGAATACCTGATATTTTACAATGAATCTAAACTATACAATGGAAATAGAAAGCATCTTCAACAAATGGTGCTGGCGTAACTGGATTCAGACATGTAGAACATTGCAGACAGATCCATATCTATCACCTTGCACAAAATGTAAATCCAAATGGATCAAAGGCTTCAACATAAATCCAGCCACACTGAACCTCTTAGAATAGAAAGTCGGTGGTACTGTTGAACGAATTGGAACAGTAGACACTGAGATTAAAAATTAATATGTGGGACCTCCTGAAACTGAAAAGCTTCTGAATGGCAAAAGACACAGTCTGCAAGAAAAAAGTCAGCCCACAGAATGATAAAAGACAGACAGAATAATGGTTTTCAAAATACTCAAAGAACTTAAGCAATTAGTAACCAAAACACCAAATAAATCAATTAGAAAGTGAGTTACAGAACTAAAGAGAGATTTCTCAATAGAGGAATCTAAAATGGCTGAAAGACACTTAAGAAATTCTTCAGCATCCTTATCCATCAGTGAAATGTAAATCAAAACAACTCTGAGATATCATCTTATAACCTTCAGAAAGGCTAAAATTAAAAATACCAATGAGAGTTTTTTTCTGAAGAGGAGGCAGGGAATGGGGAACACACCTCCACTGCTGGTTGGAGTACAAAGTTGTACAGCCATTTTGGAGATCGGTATGATGGTTGTTCCAGGAAATAGGAACCAGTCTACATCAAGATGAAGCTCTTAAACTCTGAGACACATACCCAAAGGATGCACATTCATACAACAAACATATCTGTTCAACTATATTCATAGCATCATTATTTGTAATAGCCAGAAACTGGAAACCTTGAAGCCCCTCAATCAAAGAATGGATGGAGAAAATATGGTACATTTACACAATAGAGTACAACACAGCAGAAAAAACATTAGTGTCTTGAAATCTTCAGGCAAATGGATGCAACTAGAGGAAATCATCTTAAGTGAGGTAACCCAGTTACAGAAAGACAAACTGCGTTTGTACTCACTCATATATGGATATTAGACATAGAGAAAAGGATTAGGAGCCTACAATCATACCTCAAGAGAAGCTAGGGAATGAGGAGTATTATAAGAGGGCTAGACATGGTCCCATAGTGAAGCATTAAGGACAAGAGCCCCTGAACACATTGGGAGAATAGAGGTCGGGGAGGGAGGTTGAAGAAAGAGGTGGGGAGAAGCAGAGGGGGGAGGATCATGGTGGATCAAGAAGATTGAGCTGGGAGAGGAATAGAGGAGAGCAAGAAAAGAGACATATAAATAGAGGGAGCCACTATAGGTTTAAAGAGAAATATGCCCTCGGGAATTGTACAGAGATCCACAAGGATGACCCTAACTAGAAACCTAAGCATTAGTGGAGAGGATACCTTAAATGCCCTTATCTTATAATGAGATTGATGACTACCTTAAATGACATCCTAGAACCTACAACCAGTAGCTATTGGAAGCAGAAGCACAGAACCACAACTAAGTTTTCTAATTTAAATGAAATATAAATATGTTTCATATTAATATTTTGCTTAATAATAATTCAGTGGCTAACACACATATATACATACACATATTATATCTTAATTGGAAATAATCAATTATTCTACTGAAGTCAGTGGCAAGTGGATCTATGTAGGCCAACCTGATCTACTTACGTAGTGAGTTTGTGACCAGAAAGTCAGGAAAAATTAGTGGAACCTTGTTTAAATAATAGACTAAAAAGAAAGAAAACTACAATATATTCCTTATCTTCCCATTTCTTTACTCCTCTATTTAGTAAATATATCATTGTTTTTTTTTACAAAAATTTGTCAGCTTCTTACCATACACCCCTCCAAAAAATGGTTTTTGGGGAATGTAGGTTTTCTGTACATGAAAGTAAGTCCATGCAGTTTACAAAATCACATGGAAAGTAAGCCCATTCTTTTTGTAATACATAATAATATTTTAACTTTCTTAAATCTTTCAAGATACAAAATGTAACCTACTTTCATGTCCCAATTTCCTCTTCCTCATTTCCAAATTGTCTGAGTTCATTATCAATTCCAAAATCCTTAAGATTGAGAAATATTAGTCACGGGTTTGGAATGCACTCTTCACAAATACCAGTGGACAACAATCAGACAGCTATGAAAATATTCCCGAATAAAAAAGAATATATAGACAAATATGCCCTACAGGAGTACTTTTTAAAATTAGGAGAGATATTGTTCATTCAGTGAAATTTTAATACAGATGCTGTATTATATTATTAGTTATAACTACTATATTGGCATTAAATTCATTGCTTTTAAATGCTAGAAAAAACAATGTCTTATCTCCCCCCACTTTGCTGTCAGAATTTCATTAAAACTTGTGTTTTTAATTTTAAAATAAATTTTTGAGGACTTTAATATATAACCATGTGTTACTTTATAAAGGGTATTCTCAATATTAAATTCCCTAAAGTTTACACTAGAGAGTATCCATCGTTAGAAAATATATAAAATTAAGAACCACAGTGTGTTCAACTTAAATATAAAAAATAAAAAGCCATTGTAGTAAAACCAAAAAAAAAAAAAGCGGGGCGGTGGTGGCACACGACTTTAATCCCAGCACTCAGGAGGCAGAGGCAGGTTGATCTCTGTGAGTTCGAGGCCGGGCTGGACTGACAGCCTCCAAAACAATACAGGGAAACCCTGTCTCATAAAACCAAAAAAAAAAGCCGTTGTAATGAGTCGAGGAGAATTGATTGATTTATTCTGAATGAGTTGAAGACATTCACTGTGACTCTTCTTATCAGCTCAAAGAGGAAAAGCTGAGAGAGGCCCTGAGGCACAGCCAGCTTCAGTCATTTTTTCTCGCGTCGCTCATGGTCCTCTCGCACATTTTCTAAAGTTAACACCCATGCTGACCCCATAGCAACTCTGTATTGACCACCCAAGCTCCACCCACATGACCCCACGTTGACCCCACGTTGACCCCACGTTGACCCCACGTTGACCCCACGTTGACCCCACGCTGACCCCACGTGTCTATCACACGCCATTTTGTTCTTTGTGACCTCACAGTGTACTCTGGAACAGCTATCCAGACATTCAAGTCTGTTCTCCCGCAATATCGCCAGCCGGAGGCCGCTGAGTGCTCCTGTTCTTGAATGCTCTGCGGACCTGTGCCCCCTAGACGTTGTTCGGCAGCCTAGGATCACAGCCTCACAGCAATCCACCGAATTTTCCAGAATCTGACCCAAAATCTTCAGGTAGAATTGAGGAGCTAAGGTCTCCAGGCCTTGGCTCTCCGCCTGCCTCTTCCGTCTCTGAATTATACCTTGATAACTTGACTCAGCCTAATTATATATCATCTTCTCATCTCTCTCTATATCCTAGGCTCAGCAGAGTCATCACAGGCTGCCACAGAAGATAGTTCAACCTACTATGGAGAAGGTTGCACTTAAGAGAATTCAGAAGGAGTTATGTGCCATGAATCAAGATCCCTCCGCCCAGTGTTCGGCGGGGCCGGTTGCAGACAACCTTCTCCATTGGCAAGCAACTATAATGGGTCCAGAAGACAGCCCCTACGAGGGAGGGGTATTTTTCCTCTCAATCCACTTCCCATTCAATTACCCCTACCAGCCCCCCCAAATTACTTTCATTACCCGTATCTTTCATCCCAACATAAACAATAATGGCAATATCTGCCTCGACATCTTGAGTTCTAAGTGGTCACCGGCACTCACAATTTCCAATATACTACTTTATATTTCCTCTTTACTATGCGATCCAAACCCAGACGATCCTCTGGATCCTGAAATTGCGACGATTTACCACACAGATTTAGAGGAGTATAATAAATTAGCTCGGGAGTGGACCCAGAAATATGCCATGTAATTTCAACACATAATTCCGTGATCAAAATAATAAACCTTGCGGTTTGCTATATCTGTTGTGTTTCATTTATTACTTAGATTGAAGTTATCCCTTTCCAGTCTTTTCTAGATAAACACTGTACAGTTTTCAGACTAGGGTAACTAGGAGTGGGTTTGCAGGTGGAAGAGAAGAGGAAGTGAGTGGGATAAGGGCAGATGGGGAGTGAGAGTGGAAGGGCAAATGGATTGGCTGTGTGGAGGTGAGAGAAGGGCAGATGGCAGGGAGATGGGGGTGAGAGTAAGGAGAGGGGAAGATGGGTGGCATGAGCAGGAGGGAGGGAGAGAGTGAGAAGGATGGATTGTGTGGCACAGAGAGGGTAGGGAAGAGGAGAAGGACAGATGGGCTGGATGTGGAGAAGGTGGAGGTAACGGTCGGAATGGCTCATGGATTGGGTTTGGGGGACTTGGAAAGTGAGGAAGGATAAATGGACAGGAGGTTGGGAATGAGGGTGAGGAGGACAGATGGATGAAATGTGGGAAGGCGGGCTGTGAGTAAGAAGGGCTTTTTGCAGCATACTGGAGAGCAGGAGATTTGAGGTACTTGGAAAAGATTCAAATCAGTTTCAGGTTAGATTTGCCTAAAGAATCTTTAAATTAGATCTGGGAATAAAAGCAAGACAAAGCTGTGCTGACATTAAGATCTAATGGTAAGCAGTACCACCAAACAGTAATGGAGGAAAAAAATTTTTGACAAAGAATTTCTATGTAATTAATGCTATGTATTTTTACAATGTACTTGATGTTATATTCACCCTCATTAAGTAGTCCATGTTGGCCTGAGTTGCAGATCTTTTTGCCCCAATATTCTCCTATATTGTCATGAGTTGCATGAGATTATAGCTACCTTCATTTCCACACTGGGAAATTTTCAATGTGAAATTTCTACACAGTATTTTGAGATCCATATTTTTTCTCTCCAAATTGAGTAGATTAGGAATTGTTATAAGCAAATTGTTTGGTACCTGTCACTACACCTGACTTTTTGTCTGCATACTCTGGGTCTAAACATAGTTCCTTATGCTTACTCAACAAGCACTTTACTAAGTCATTTGTCCAGGCCTGTGTATAATTTTTTCTCTCAGTTTTAATGGTTTCTGTGAATGTCTATTGCCTCCATTGCTTCCACTTGATAAGGTAATGTATTTTTACAGAAGTATGCACTTTAGTAAAACTGCTCATTCCAAAGTGAGACAGACATGAAGGCTCTGGGAGCAACACATACATTTGTAAGGGACACTCTCTGTGATCTAGTTCCTCTAATCACACCCTATTTCCTAATTTTCTTTACCTCCCAATTATGACACCAAAAGATCAGCCCTTTAAGTCATTAACATTTAAGTGTGGTATCCCATGCTCTAATCACTTCCCTAAAGCCTTGTCATTGAAAAAACGAAAACAAGAGTCCTGACATTACAAGACAACGAACCTCAAAAGATGTGATTTATTTGTTTTCTGTTGTCCATCTACTACTTGTCTAGCAGTCTATCCTTAACAGAAATTTGGTTCCCAAGTCAGACCCCATGAAGAAAATAATTTTCCTTTCCCTTTTTTTCATTTAAATTAAAAACAATGGTATTTTACATATCCATTCCAGGTCCCTCTCCTTCCTCACTGATTTTAATCATCGTTGGTTGAATGAGAATGGTATGGTGTGAAGTACTGGAACATGGGCTAATTACTTTTTTTCAGTTACTATATCACCAAAAAAAATGACATGCCCTTACACTTGTAACAATTAATTGCCAACAGTCTTTGGATACAGGGAGTTCAGCATTCATTCCCCATAGAGTAACTGAGTAGGTTTAATGAATTTATATCTTTTTGGACTATCTAAATGCTCCTCGAAGTAAAGTCAGGAAGACAAACATCACACAAAATATCACATCTTTTCTCTCATACACGGAACATGTTACCCACAAAAAACACCATAAATATACTGGAAGCAAGCCATTTGAGAAAATAAAGTACACAAGTGTGAGGGGGCTTTGAGAGAATAGAAAGCAATTGGAGAGTCAATATAATCAAGGCATCAGATCTACTGTGGCTAAGTAATTTATAGTCCTTGCACAATATGCCTAATGCCTCTGGGAAAACTATGTCTTCCTCATTTCAAGAGATTTCAGAAGCAGAAAGAATTGGTTGAGACAATTGCTGCCCAACAAATCAATGTTAGCGCCAGTTTCCCTATAATCCTATAATACAAATAAATTACTTAACAAAGCCATGTAAATGACCTCTAGTTTCTTTTTTGTTTTCAGTTATTTGTTGAGAGCAATTTTGATTTACTAAGAAACACTGTGTGAATAAAGACTTGCATCATTAAAACATGACTCGTTGTGGTAATGTAATGTGGAATTATTGTCTTGATGATGATATAAAATGTCATGGCTAGATATCTCCAAGTAATTCCAAGTAATTCCTGAATCCTTTTTTTGTTTTTTTTTTTTAATTTAAATTAGAAACAAGCCTGCTTCACATGTCTGTCCCAGCTCCCTCCCTCTCCCCTCCTTCCCTGCCCCCACCAAAATCCCAGCCTACATGCCTCATACCCACTCCCTTCCACAGAATATGAAGATTCCCCCCACCCCTTATGTCAATGGTTGAGTGAGCCTCTCCTCTCTCCATGTGGAATGGGATCCCAAAGTCCATTCGTACACCCGGGATAAATGCTTATCTACTACATGAGGACCCATAGATTGCCGAGGTCTCCTCACTGACACCCACATTCAGGGGTCTGGATCAGTCCAATGCTTGTCCTCTCAGTCATGAGTCTGGGGTCCATGAGCACCGCCTTATTTAGGGCCCCTGTTTCTGTAGGTTTCACCAGCCCTGTCTTGACCAACTCCTACTTCTCTGCAAGTAGATTACAGTAGTTCGCTTCAATGTTTTTTTGTGGGTGTCTGCCTCTGCTTCCATCAGCCATGGGATGAAGGCTCTAGGATGGTATATAAGTCTTTCATCAATCTCATTATCTGAGAAGGGCATTAAAGGTAACCACTCCAATATTACTTAGAATGCCTGTTGTTGTCATCATTGTAGAACTGTAAAAATCTAACTAGTTCCAGATCTCTCCTCAAACCTATAATGATTCCCTCTATTATGGTGTCTCTCATCCTGTTCTCCTCCATTCTTCCTTTGACTTAAACTTCCTGCTCTCCCTTGTCCTCCTTCACTTCCTCTTCTCCCCTCTCTCCCAACTCCCTCTCCCTTCCCCCATGCCCCCAATCCACTCAGGAGATCTTGTCCTATTTACCTTCTCTGGGATACTATGCATATCTCTTTAGGATTATCCTGTTTCCCAAACTCTCTGGCAGTGCGATTGGAGGTTGGCAATCCCCTGCTCAATGTCTAAAATCCATATATGAGAGAGTACGTACTATGTTTGTCATTTTTTTTTACCTGAGATACATCACTCAGCATGGTTTCTTCTAGTGCCATCACTTTACCTGCAAATATCAGGATTCCATTTTTTTTTCTGCTGAGTAGTATTCCATTGTGTAAATGTAACATATTTTCTCTATCCACTCTTAAGCTGAGGGGCATCAAGGTTGCTCCCAGTTTCTGGCTATTACAAATAATGTTGCTATGAATATAATTGAACAAATGTGCATATTGCACGAATGCGCATGTTTTGGGTAAATGCCTAATAGTGGAATTGCTGGATCTTGTATTATACTGATTCCCATTTTCCTGAGTAATATCCATACTGATTTCCAGGTGGGTGGTGTACAAATTGGCACTCCCACCAGCAATGGAAAAGTGTTCCCCTCTCAACACATCCTCTCCAGCCTAAATTGTCATTGATGTTTTTGATTTTAGCCATGCTGAAAGCAGTGAGACGCTATCTCAGAATTGTTTTAATTTGCAGTTCCCTGATAGTTAAGAATGTTGAGCACTTTTTCAATAGTCTATCAGACATTTTAGACTCCTCTATTGAGAATTATCTAGTTCTGTACACCATTTTTTTGTGGGGGCTTAAGGGACTTTTATTACATCAAGGTTTTTCAAGTTGGCACAATGTTTTTCCAAAACAAGAAAAAAGACTAATGCTAACTATGCTTCTACAAAAAAGTAAAACATTCCTAAAGAGGTGTGCTAATTTTTGCCAACTTCATACACATGAAAACATTGTGGCCACCTCTCCTTAAGAAAGTCTAGTTCAGGTAACACTAGAGTCCAGATAAAGAACATTATACTTTAGCTACTCTCTGTTTAGAATTACAACCACAGATATGAAGATGTAGCTCTCTGATCTGAAAATGTCTTTATTCAGAAAATGGACTCCAAGGAAGGTTAAAAAGCAATACCAGTGGGCACAGGTGCAGAACTGGATGTGGTCATTCAGAGCATTCAAGGAACAACATGGCAATATAAATATCCAAAAGTATGTCTTAGGTCTTCAGAACAAAACGTGTAAAGAATTCCTAACTAGTCAATGGTGCAGCAGTTTCTAGATGGGAGAGACAGTTAACATTAAAGTCCTGAAAGCCTTTTCCTTGGTTAATTACATGGAGACAGTTTGCCTTTGAAAACTCCTTGAAACATGGATAAAGATATTACACAGGTCCACTGTTAAAACAGACAACATGTTACAAATTACTTGTGGTATAACGTATTCCAACAAAGCTTAGAAAATAAAGATGTGGAGCTGGCTTTGGACTAGTTGAATAGTCATCTCCTCTGCTGACGAATTCTTTACAAGTTGGACGCAGCAGTATGGTATGTTCAAACTGTGCCGTGTATGATCCTTTAATGTCACACAGTGGTGGATATGGATCTACTATGCCCAAGTCACACAGATTCTTCAGAGCCATTAAATATTTACTTTCTCCCAAGCGATCCAGCTATCTGCGGCAGAAGGCAAGGATGCCAAAGTTTTCACTGATGACATTTAGCAAGTGTTTAGTTCTTGGAAGCCTTATTGGCACAAGTCCCACATCAAAGTTTTTCATGTAGTGTGAACATTCCATGTCGTCATGAACCACACCCTTTCCTGTGCTACCAAAGGTTTCAATGGCATACACCTCTCCTTCCTCCATTCTTGTAGCCTCCCCTCCTTTCACAATGGGCACTGTTTTGCCAGCGTGGATTCTATAAGGTCCAATCGAGTGTCCATTTAGATTACGGATGGGTTTCACTTGGTAACTCTTCCCATCTATTTCTACTTCATAGGATTCCATTACTTCTTGAATGGCTTCACCAACATCACAAAGACCACCAATTTTTAATTGGATCCTTTGGTATTTTCGAGACTTGCTTCTTAAGTTCTTTGTAAATTTTAGAGATCAACCCTCTGTCAGATGTGGAGTTGGTGAATATCTTTTCCCATTGTGCGGGGTGTCTTTTTGTCTTGATAACTGTGTCCTTTGACTTACAGAAGATTATCAGTTTCAGGAGGTCCCATTTGTTAATTGTTGATCTCAGTGTCTATGCTACAGGTGTTATGTTCAAGAAGCAGGCTCCTGTACCAATTCCTTCAAGAGTACCTCCCAATTTACCTTCTAAGCGGTTCAGTGTGGCTGGATTTATGTTGAGGTCTTTGATCCATTTGGACTTAAGTTTTGTGTATGTTGATAGATATGGATATATCTGCAGTCTTCTATGTGCTAATATACAGTTATACCTGCACCATTTGTTGTAGATGCTTTCTTTTTCCATTGTATAATTATAGATTCTTTGTCAAAGAACATGGGTTCCTATATGTGGGGTTTAATATCAGGATTTTCAACTCAATTCCATTGGTCTACCTGTCTATGATACTGCTTTTGTGTTCAGGAAGTGGTTTCCTGTACCAATTCGTTCAAGGGTACTTTCTACTTTCTCTTCTAAGAGGAAGAAATATCATTTTGACTACATGAAATTAATAAATATCTCAAAGCAAAGGGAAAAATCAATGAAATGGGATAAGTTAATTAGTAACTAAATATATGGCAGAAATTAATACCTAGAATGTGTAAACACAGAAAATATGTAAGTGGGCTGTATACCCAATCTATAAGTAGCCTATTAAGGGCAGGACCATTTCTCCAAGATGAAGTACAAATGGCCAAAAAACTTGTGAAAAATATTCAATATCCTTATCTAACTTATAAATGCAAATTAGAACTATACTGAGATGTGATTCCTCTCCAGTTGTAATAGCTATCATAAATAAAATATATAACAGGAAGTACTATTGCATATTTTGGACTAATTCTTATATAGTGCTGATACATTAGTGAAACTACTCTTGAAATCAGAATTGAGGTTCCTTACTTATATAACTGAAACTAGGACTACTATATGACACAATTCTGGGCATGTTACAAAATGAGTCTAAATGAACATACCATAATGATATTTTCCCATCCATGTTTATAATTTTACCATGCACAGTATCCAAGAAAGGCAATCTTGATATGTATCAATACATAAATTAAAAGAAAATATGGTATATTAATTTTATTTGGTGGTAAATAAAAGTGAAATAATGACATTTGAAACTGGGCTGGTTTAACACACAGAAATGGTCGACCTGAACAAGCTGGAGCTATTGAACCCCATATTCATGGCTGTGTGGAAAGCATGGGACTTATCCAGACCCCTTGTTGGTGTCAGTGAGGAGGTCTAGGAAATCTATGGGGCCTTGGGTAGTATTTATCCATGTTGTACAAATAGACTTTGAGTTCCCACAACAAGGGATGCTCTCTCAGCCTGAACTCTTGAGGGAGGGTCTAGGCCCTGCTCTGGATGAAATGACAGACTCTGGAGAGCCACCGTGTAGGGCCTCACCCTACCTCGGTATCGGAGTGGAGATTGGGTGGAGGACTGGGGGGACTGGTAGGGAGGGATGGGGAGGAGGGGAGGGAGAGGGAGCTGGGATTGACATGTGAAACAAGCTCATTTCTAACATAAGTCTAAAAAAAGAAAGAAAAAAATGAAACAACTGGACATCACTATATTAAAATAATCAAGACTCTGACATCTTTTTCTTTAGCTTAAAGTTTTAAAGATGCAAAATGACATTGCTTGATTTATAATTACATGGTTTAACTCAAGGAAATTGTCAACCCAGTATATTTTACAATGAAAAGCATGGTAGTTTCTAGGAGGTATGACCCCTGTACTCTTGGTCACTTGGCCCATTTAGTGGCACTGTTTTTGGAGGTTTTGGTGGTTCCAACTTGCTAGCAGAAATATGTCACTGAGGGTGGGCATTGTGGTTAAAAGCCTAGCCACTTTCATTCACTCTTTCAGGTTGTGTTTACAATTTGAAAATTCTTTCATCTCTCTGCTCCTGCTGCAGTGTCTACTCTTTGCCACCATGCCTTCCTGTCAGGATGACTCTTATCCTTCTGGAACCGTAACCCAAATAACCTCTTCAGGAAGTGACTTTCAGTCATGGGGTTTTGTCACAGCAATGGAAAACAACCAGCATAGTAATATAGTAATACAATTTTAAATAGAAACTAAACCTTGATCAAAATAATTCAGGGTGGAAATATGGCTCAGTTGGTAAAATGCTTGCTTAGGATGAAGGAAGCCTTAGATAAGGTTCCCAGTACTTCATAAAAAAGAGAAAGAAAGAAAATTGAGAAAAAAGATACACTCTTGTAAACTGGGCACTCAGGAAGTGGAAAATGAAGTATGAAAATTTCAAGGTCATCTTCTACTACATGGCAAGCCTGAGGTTATCTTGGGTTACATGATACCCTACATGAAAAAACAAAATAATGCTGGGCAGTGGTTGAACATGTCTTCAGTCCCAACACTTTGGAGGCAAAGGCTGTTGAGTCTGAGGCCAGCCTAATCTAAAGAGCTAGTTCCAATACAGCTAGAGCTTCATGAAGAAATCTGTATTGAAAAAACAAGATATACAGAAAGATAGATAGATAGATAGATATACAGACAGACAGACAGAAAGATAGATTGATAAAACTAAGGGGTAGAATGATAGCTCAGTAGGTACACTATTTGTTTGCTAGGTAAACGTAAGGGCCTAAATTTGGATTCCCCAGCTATCAACTGAATGTCAGTCATGACAACATGCTCCTGTAATACCAATGCTGGAAGATGAGCACAGGAACATCTTTAAAGTTTGCTGGTCAGATATTCTACCCAAATTGGAGTGCTATGGTTTCTGGGGGAGATGGTGAAGAAATAAGTGATGTAATCTTATGCCCCCCCAAATACATGCGCACATACATGCATACTCATACAATGAAAAGTAGGGAGAAAAAAATAGTATGTAACCACTCTTTTAAAAGTATTGAGTTTTACAACCAGTGATCAATTTCTATTCCCCCTATAGAAACATGTGGTGCAATTACACCTTAATTAATGAGATACACTTTCCTCAAGTAATTAAATACTAGATTTTCAAACTTATCCATTAGCTTATTTCATTTACTCATTCTAACTCATTCATTTACTAATGCATTTAACAAATCATTACTGACTGGCAAGTATTTTTTTTTGCCTGGCACTGAATGTGTCTCCCTAAAAGCCCAGTTTGGCAAGTATGCCAGTTTGGTGAGCTGAGAAAAGAGGTTTATCCAGTTTTCTCTATAGATGGAATTTTTTTCTATGATTTCAGCAGTTATGGAAGACTTCTACTTGTAAATCCAATTCTGTTTCCTTCTTTACTATCCAACTGTATGTATTTCTTTGCTTTCTGCAAATTTGGATATGGCTGTATAACTGATGTTTCTCTAGTCAAATGTCACCAGATAGCATTTATACTACAACAAATTCTAGTCCATTACATTCTCCTGTTTTGAATTCTTTAAGTTTTTCCATTTCCAGTAGATGATGTGCTATTTCCAGGCTAATCAGAATGACCTGTGGTACATTTGACAACACTTCCTGCATGAAGGGCCCCTAAATGTCTATGTAAAGAAAGCTTTCAAGCCTGATAATTGAAGGTAAATAATCTTCAAGTGTTCCATGTAGCAAAGCTTCATTTATACTGTGAAGTTTGACTCTATTGATTAACAAAGGTGATGATACCTCAAATCCTAGCCAGTGAGGGGTGTGACCAACTCTGTGCATACCTATCTTCAATGCTTTCAGTGTTTACAGGAGATATGGACATCAATACAGACTGCTGCTGCAGCAGGGTTACAGACCCAGACAGGGCCCCCGGCAGTAGCCCAGGCCTGGGTGACACCATGGCTCTAGGTGGCAGTGCAGGCCCCAGCAGAAGCTCATCCCTCAGACACTAACCTGGTCCTAGATGGTGACCCTGGAGGCTCCTGACATTCACGTGACCCTTAGTATGGGACAATGGACATCAACACAGCCCCAAGCTGTGTTTGGAACACAGATTCAGAAATGGTTCTTGGCAGCAGCCTGGGATTGGATGTAACCATGGCTTCAGTTAGAAGCACAGGTCTCCTAGATCGTCATAAACCCAATGTCAGTGTGGTCCTTGAACCCTCACATGGCGCCAGGTGTGGGCCCGGGTCCTGGGCATCCACATGGCCTTCGATGGCAACAGGAACCTCAGACAACAGCTGTAGGAATATAAAGCCTATCAGAGGAGAGATGAACCAACCTGGAGTCTGCCTGAGGTCCTTGCAACGTGCTCTGTCAATGATCCTGATCATGCCTAGCCAGTGAGGGGTACCCACGCCATGTCAGTGGATCAAGGCCAAGCCTAAGTGCTGGGAGGAGGGTATATAAGAATCTTTCCATTGCTAAATAAATGAGTCTGATGTTTGCCTTTTCCCTGACTCTTGGTATCTGTGTCCTTGACCGTGCACCTTCTCTCCTCCTCCCCTGAGGGAGCTGTTATGACCTAGCAACAATCAGCATAGGTCTGGCCACAGATCAGTACCCCACAACACCCTGGCCCCAGGTGGTAGTGCATGTCACTCAGATCTGTATGGGCTATGCAGCAGCACAGCCCTTGGTCACCAAAAAGGCCATGGGCACAGTAAAGATGGAGTATTCTTTGGACCTCCATCTAATAAAAAATGACATGGAGATTATTATTTATTATGAAAGCTAGGCTTGTCCCAACAGCTCTTATAACATAAATTAACCTATTTATAGTAATCTACATTTTGCTTTGTTGCCCTTTACCTCTCTTCCATTTTGCACCTGCTGTTCCCTCTCCCTGTCCTCTGGAGTCTCTCCTGCACTTATATTAATCTGCCCCGAACTGCAGGACTTCAACATGGGTCTGGTGGACACCTAGGAGAAAGATAGAGGACAGGGGAATACGAGAATGGATGCCAATACAGTATTCTGTTCAAGGCATCATCTTTATTCATCACAAAGGGATTTATGTAGAAGTGAGGAGGGTAAGGGGTGAAGGTGTACTTGCAGCTGCAGGGACAAGAGGTCAGTGGCGGAGGTGGTCTGCTGCGTTGCCTGGCAACCTAATCTACAGGGCAAGAGGTCAGGGGTAGAACCTTCTATGTTGTTTGCTAACCTGACAGCAGGGTCCGATCCTATGCATTACAATTTACAATTTACTATTCCCGAGGACCTTGTAGTTTTCTAATTAAGCTAATCTTTAACTGACAGATAAACTGCAGGCCTGTTTCTTGGAATTTGCTTTATATCAGAAGAGGTGGCAGGGTAGTCTTCGTGTCATGTCTTCTCTATGAGTATGTGATAGAGCCTAGATGACTGATGGCTGGAGGTCCCTGACATTAGTTTGTCTCTACCCAGAAGTCATGCCTAACCTCTTCCTTGCTATTGGCCAATCAGAATTTATTAAACAAATCAGAAGGTGTCTTGGCAAAGACACATTTTCTCAGTCTTTTTCTGTTCTTATAATATTACCTTTTACACAACAGCATACAGTTGGAATTGCAGAACATGCAGTCTTTTCATCTCTCTCTCTCTCTCTTTCTCTCTGTCTCTCTCTTTCTCTTTCTCTCTCTCTTTCTCTCCTTCCCTCCCTCCATTTCTGTCTCTCTCTCCCACGATTACTATATAACTTAGAGGTACTGAACCATTTTTATTCATTGTTATATCATATTTCATTATGTGTACTATACATTCTTTACACATTAGCATGTTGATGGATATCCTGTTGCTAATAGGTGTTTTGCAATTAGTTATAAGGTTTCTATATGCATGTGCATATTTTCATGAAGACGTAAATTTCAATTCATTTAAATAAACACTGGACAGCAATTCTTGGATTATATGATTATAGACTATTCTAAGTTTTTAAGAAATTTTCTAGGCTGGAGGGATAGCTCAGCCATTAAAGGCTGGGGTCACAACCAAAATTATAAGAAATTGCCAACCTGTCTTTCAAAGTAAATTCATTACTGCATAACCTACCTTTATCAGATATGCCATTGAAGACTTTTTTAACCATGTATGTCTTACCTTTTCATTCTGTTAACATTTTTTTCTAGACTAGGTTCCCATTTTCTCAAATCTCATTTATTGAATGTTATATTGTTCATTCTGTTATTTTGGGGGTGTTGTATATATAAAATATATCACAACCAAACTATAGTACTCTTGATATTCTCTTGCATTATCTTCTAGTGTATTATAGTCATTAATATGATATTTATGTCCATGATCTATTTTGAGTTAACTTTTAAGTGTTTAAGTTTATGCCTCCATTCATAATTTTGCAGGGCAATTTATGACTTTTCTAGTCTGAATTGTTGAACAGAATGTCCTTTCCATTTTTCATTATATTTGCCCAAGGTTATTTAATTGTATTTTTGGTTCTGGATCTACTCTTTTTTTTTTAAAAAAAGATACTATATTGACTATAAATTCATGAATCTTGAATTTCAGTAGGTTTAATGCTCTAACTTCATAATTCCCCTTTGATACTGTTCTGGTTATTCCAGGTCTAACTTTTAAATATAATTTGTATTTTTATTATTAATAGTCATAGAATGATTTATAGGAGCTTGTATTGCATTTTTGATTAAATAGACCAGGTGAAAGAATTTTATCTTGAAAACATTGTGAACATGAAGCATCTCAGTTTATGTTTTCTTTGATTTAAGAGGTTTGTAGACTTCCTCAAGCAGATATTATACATATTTTTAGAATTACATGAAAGTACTCAAATTTGTCATTAATGACATAATACAGGGATCAAGTTCATCTCCAGACCCCATTTCCATTTTCCAACTACACCAATATTTGCTTGAATGTGTCTCACTGCAACTTAACTACTTGTATTTCAATAACCCACTAAATCCAATAGTAGAGCTCCTATGATTATAAGTGTAGGGCCATTCACTGAAGAATAAGAAATTTATCAGCACGAATGTCCTAAATGACAAAAATTCTCCAACCTCAAAATCCATAAACTGCCATTAGCTCCTCAGTAAGGTGGTAGGCTTTGGCAGCTCCTCCATCACCTAGGTTTGAATTTTGGTTTACTGGATTTTCTGCAGATCTTGAGCGTATCACCACTGGATTTATGAATGTAATAACCTTGTCAGGTGCAAAAGTCACTATGAAACAGCACTCTTAAAAATTCTCAGCTCCTGCAAACAGTCTGCTCTTATTCTACAATGTTCCCAGATGCGGTAGAAAAATTAGGTGTTAGAGCGAATCCAGCTTCAGGTGAGATTGGGTCTCCGGCTGGGACTGTCTGCCCATCACCCATCCCCCTCCATCTTCGGGGCCACTCTGGGCTTCCAGAAGAGCCGCCCACACAGGAAAGACATCAGCCCTTCCAAGACCCCAACCCCAGGGAGTCCAGCTTCAGGTGAGATTGGGTCTCCAGCGGGGAGGACCACCCGCCCATCACCCATCCCCCGTGATCTTCTGGGCTGCTCCTGGCATCCAGAAGACCCGCCCACACAGGAAAGACATCAGCCCCTCCAAGACCCAACCCCAGGGAGTCCAGCTTCAGGAAAGAGATCAGCCCCTCCAAGACACCAACCACAGGGAGCCCAGCTTCAGCTGCAGTAAGGAAGGAGACCAGTGGAGACGGAAAGACCCCACCAGCACCCACTGGAAGAAGAGATGGGAAGAAGACAGAATAAGAGATCACTCAGCAATAGAAACACCAACATGACCCCACCAGAATCCAGGGATCCAACACCAGCAAGACCCGAAAAGCACTACATAGATGAAGAAGAGGAGACAGACCTTAAAAATTATTTCATGAAGATGATGGAGACCCTCAAAGAAGAAATGAGGAAATCCCTTAAAGAAATAGAAGAAAAAACAAACAAAAAATCCATGAAATGGGGGAAAAATTCAAGAAATAAACAAATCTCTCAAAGAATCTAAAGAGCACCAAGAAAAAACAACCAAGAAAATTAAGGAAACAGCTCAAAGAGTTGAAGGATTGAAAGCTGAAATAGAAACAATAAAGAAAACACAGAATGAAGTAATGCTGGAAATAGAAAAGCTCGGTAAACGATCTGGAACTACAGATGCAAGTATCACCAATAGAATACAAGAGATAGACGAGAGAATCTCAGGTGTTGAAGACTCATTAGAGGATACAGAGTCGTCAACCAAAGAAAATCTCAAAACCAACAAATCCTTAACACAAAATATCCAGGAAATATGGGACACCGTGAAGAAGCCAAACCTGAGAATAATAGGTATAGAAGAAGGTGAAGAGCTTCAACTTAAAGGTACAGAAAACATATTCAACAAAATCATAGAAGAAAACTTCCCTAACCTGAAGAAAGATATGCCTATGAAAGTACAAGAATCTTACAGAACACCAAACAGGCTTGACCAGAAAAAGAAGTCACCTCGCCATATAATAATCAAAACATCAAACCTACAGAGTAAAGAGAAAATATTAAGAGCAGCTAAAGAAAAAGGCCAAGTAACATACAAAGGCAGACCTATCCGAATTACACCTGACTTCTCAGTGGAAACGATGAAAGCCAGAAGATCCTGGTCAGATGTCCTACAAACGCTAAGGGAACAAGGATGCCAGCCCAGACTACTATATCCAGGAAAGCTCTCAATTACCATAGATGGAGAAAACAAAATATTCCATGACAAAGCCAGATTTAAACAATACGTATCCATGAAACCAACTCTACAGAAAATGCTAGAAGGAAAACCTAGAGCCAAGGAAGGTAACTACATTCACAAAGACACAGGCAATATATAATCACACTTTACAAAACACCAAAAGAAAAAGGGAGGAGAAACTACACAAAATAACTTCACTAACAATAAATCAAGCGCAAACAAGGATCACCAATCAATGGTCATTAATATCCCTCAATGTCAACGGCCTCAACTTGCCTATAAAAAGACACAGACTAGCAGAATGGATACGAAGACAGAACCCTTCCTTCTGCTGCATACAAGAAACACATCTCAATACCAAAGACAGACGTTATCTCAGAGTAAAGGGCTGGGAAAAGATCTTCCAATCAAACGGCCCCATGAAACAAGCGGGCGTAGCAATCCTAATATCTAACAAATTAGACTTCAAATTAAAATCAATCAAAAGAGATGAAGAAGGGCACTTCATATTCATCAAAGGAAAAATACATCAAGACGAAGTCTTGATTTTAAACATCTACGCCCCAAATACAAAGGCACCTACATTCGTGAAAGAAACATTACTAAAGCTCAAAATGCACATAAAATCTCACACACTAATAGTAGGAGACTTCAACACTCTGCTCTCACCGCTAGACCGGACCTCCAGACAGAAACTTAAAAAAGAAACAAAAGAATTAATAGAAGTTATGACCCAACTGGGTTTAACAGATATCTATAGAACACTCCACCCAAATACAAAGGGATATAACTTCTTCTTGGCACCACATGGAACCTTCTCTAAAATTGACCACATAATAGGAAACATAGCAAATCTCCACAGATACAAAAAAATTGGAATAACCCCCTGCATCTTATCAGACCACCATGCATTAACATTAGAATTCAACAATAACACAAATCGCAGAAACCCTACAAACTCATGGAGATTGAACAATGCACAATTGCACCATCCCTTGGTAAAGGAACAAATAAAAGAAGAAATTAAAGACTTACTCGATTTCAATGAGAATGAAGACACAACATACACAAACTTATGGGACACTTTGAAAGCAGTGCTGAGAGGAAAGTTTATAGCACTAAGTGCCCACATGAAAAAACTGGAGAACAGTCATACTAGAGAATTAATAGCACAGCTGAATGTTCTAGAACAAAAAGAAGCAAACTCCCCCAGGAGGAGCAGACGCCAGGAAATAATCAAATTGAGGGCTGAAATCAATCAAGTAGAAACCAGGAAAACACTGAGAAGAATCAATGAAACAAAGAGTTGGTTCTTTGAGAAAATCAACAAAATAGACAAACCTCTGTCCAAACTAATCAAAACACAGAGAGAGAACATGCTAATTAACAAAATCAGGGATGAAAAAGGGGTCACAACAATGGACTCTGAGGAAATCAAGAGAATCATCAGGGCATACTTTGAAAATCTGTACTCCACAAAATTTGAAAATGTAAAGGAAATGGACAATTTCCTGGATAGATATCACTTGCCAAAACTAAATCAAGAACAGATAAATAATCTAAACAGACCTATAACCCCTAATGAAATAGAAGCAGTCATCAAAAGTCTCCCAAACAAAAAAGCCCAGGCCCAGATGGCTTCAGTGCAGAATTCTACCAGAAATTCAAAGAAGAGCTCATTCCAATACTCGTCAAAGTATTCCACACAATAGAAGCAGGAGGCTCACTGCCAAACTCTTTCTACGAGGCTACAATTACCTTGATACCCAAGCCACACAAAGGCACAACTAAGAAAGAGAACTATAGACCAATTTCCCTCATGAACATTGATGCAAAAATACTCAATAAAATACTTGCAAACCGGATTCAAGAACACATCAGAAAAATCATCCACCATGATCAAGTAGGCTTCATTCCAGGAATGCAGGGATGGTTCAACATTAGAAAAATCTATCAATGTAATCCACCATATTAACAATCTGTGAAAGAAAAACCACATGATCATCTCACTAGATGCTGAAAAAGCCTTTTTACAAAAGCCAGCACCCCTTCATGATAAAGGTCCTAGAGAGATCAGGGATAACAGGAACATACCTGAATATAATTAAAGCAATATACAGTAAACCAACAGCTAACATCAAACTAAATGGAGAGAAACTCAAAGCAATTCCTCTAAAATCAGGAACAAGACAAGGCTGTCCACGCTCTCCATATTTCTTCAATATTGTACTTGAAGTTCTAGCTACAGCAATAAGACAACAAAAGGAGATAAAGGGGATACAAATAGGAAAAGAAGAAGTCAAACTTTCACTATTTGCAGATGATATGATAGTTTACATAAGTGACCCAAAAAACTCCGCAAAGTTACTCCTAGAGCTGATAAACACCTTCAGCAATGTGGCAGGATACAAGGTAAACACAAAAAAATCAGTGGCCCTATTATATACAGATGATGAAGTGACTGAGAAAGAAATCAGAGAAACATCCCCTTTTACAATAGCCAAAAACAGCATCAAATATCTGGGGATAATGTTAACCAAGGAAGTGAAAGACCTGTATATCAAGAATTTTGTGTCTTTGAAGAAAGAAATCAAAGAAGATACCAGAAAATGGAAAGATCTCCCATGCTCTTGGATTGGTAGGATCAACATAATAAAAATGGCAATCTTGCCAAAAGCAGTCTATAGATTCAATGCAATCCCTATCAAAATTCCATCACAATTCTTCAAGGACCTGGAAAGAACACTAATCAACTTTATATGGAAAAACAAAAGGCCCAGGATAGCCAAAACATCCCTATACAATAAACGAACTTCAGGAGGCATCACCATACCTGACTTCAAGCTCTATTATAGAGCTATAGTCCTGAAAACAGCTTGGTATTGGCACAAAAATAGGCAGGTAGACCAATGGAACCTTATCAAAAGCCCTAATTTTAAGCCACACACCTATGAACACCTGATTTTTGACAAAGAAGCTAAAACTGTACAGTGGAAAAAAGAAAGCATCTTCAACAAATGGTGCTGGCATAACTGGGTACTGGTATGCAGAAGACTGCAGATAGATCCCTGTTTATCGCCTTGTACAAAACTTAAGTCCAAATGGATCAAAGATCTCAACATACATCCGGCCACACTGAAACTTTTAGAAGAGAAAGTGGGAGATACTCTTCAACGAGTTGGTACAGGAGACCACTTCCTAAACATAACACCAGTGGCACAGGCACTGAGATCGACAATTAACAAATGGGACCTTCTGAAACTAAAAAGCTTCTGTAAGGCAAAGGACACAGTCAAAAAGACAAAAAGGCAGGCCACAGAATGGGAAAAGATATTCACTAACCCTACATCTGACAGAGGGCTAATCTCCAAAATTTACAAAGAACTCAAGAAACAAGTCTCCAAAACACCAAAGGATCGACTTGAAAGGTGGGGTACAGAACTAAATAGAGGATTCTCAGTAGAGGACGCTAAAATGGCCAAGAGACACTTAAGAAAGTGCTCAACATCCTTAGCCATCAGGGAAATGCAAATCAAAACAACTCTGAGATACCATCTTACTCCTGTCAGAATGGCTAGAATCAAAAACACCGAAGACAATTTATGCTGAAGACGATGTGGAGAGAGGGGAGCACTCCTCCACTGCTGGTGGGAATGCCGACTCATACAGCCTCTTTGGAAATCAGTATGGAGATTCCTCAGGAAAATGGGAATTAATCTACCACTAGACCCAGCAATTCCACTCTTAGGCATTTATCCAAATGAGGCAGGTTCATACAACAAGGGCATCTGCTCCACTATGTTCATAGCAGCATTGTTTGTAGTAGCCAGAACCTGGAAGCAACCTAGATGCCCCTCAACTGAAGAATGGATAGAGAAAATGTGGTACATTTACACAATGGAGTATTACTCAGCAGAAAAAAAACAATGGAATCTTGAAATTCGCAGGGAAATGGATAGCACTGGAAGAAACCATCCTGAGTGAGGTAACCCAGTCGCAAAAAGACAAACATGGTATGTACTCACTCATATATGGATTTTAGATATGGATCAGGATAGTGCCAGTCTGCACTTCCACAGATAGAGAGTCTGGGAAACAGAAAAGAACCTAAAATATATGCATATATGCATAGTACCCAAGAGAAGAGGATGGAGACAAGATCCTCTGAATGGATGGGGAACACGGAGAGGGGTTGGGGGGAGTGGGACCTGGGAAGAATAGAGGGGGTAAAGAGGAAGGGAGTTGGTCATGGGGGAACAGGAAGTTGAGGGGGTGGGGGTAGAATAGGGGGAAGAGGGAATCATAGGATCAAAGACTGATCAGGCACCAGAGTGACCTCGAGTGATCTAAAGGCATAACATCAATTGGCAAGCTAAGCAATAGTGGAGGGACCACCTCGAATGCCCATTCCTGATAATGAACTTGATGTCTATAACCATCCGGGAGCCTTCATCCTGTGACTGATGGAAGCAGAGGCAAACACACAACTAATCACTGAACTGAACCCAAGGAACCCAGTGACAGAGAGAGAGGAGTGATGAGCAAATTGGCAAAGAATGGGCTGGCAAAACCAGCAGAGACAGCTGATCTGAACAGGGGAGTGCTCTTGGACCCCAGACCGACAGTGGGGAGGCCAGCATGGGACTGCTCTGGACCCTCCAAATGTGAGTGTCAGTGAGAAGGCCTGGGCAACCTATGGGGCCCTTAGCTGTGGATCAGTGTCTATCCCTGGTATACAAACTGTCTTCATGTGCCTATAGCACAAAGAGAGATGCTCTCTCAGCCTGGACTCTTAGGGGAGTGCCTTGACCCTACCAAGAATAAAATGACAGACTCTAGATATCCCCTATGTGGGAGGATTTGGCAATAGGGTGGGAGGGAGGGGGGGGAAGGGGAGTGCGGGAAGAGGGGAGGGAGAGGGAACTGGGATTGACATGTAAACCAAGCTATTTAAAATTAAAATAAAAAATGATAAATAAATAAATAAAGCCTATATTGGACAAAAAAAAAGCTACTACAGAGACTGTATAGTAGTTAAAATTCCAAACACTGGCTATATGGTTTATACAGAAAGTATTTGCCATCTTTATCTCTACACTGCTAGAAACTTGAACTACATTTCCATTCTCTCTCTCTCTCTCTCTCTCTCTCTTTCTCTCTCTCACTGTCTGTTTCTACAGTGTACATGTGGGGAGGGGCATAAATGTCTGTTTATCTTAAGATTGTGGCATAATTGGAGGCTAGAAAGATGTAAATTTGGAAACATTGAGAGACATATGGAAAAGCTTCACCTAGTTTGATGCTGATAGCAGTGTTCATATGATGATAGAAGTGGAGAGAGAGAATGGTTATATACCACCATCTGCTGAGAAAAGCTGAGATTGCAGAAGATGTGACAAAATAAGTTTCATGTGTTGTATCCGTATTGCCTGGTTTCTTAGTATGAAATAGTAATTTCTGGATCACATTCTTCAGTGACTCTAATAAAACATTCAAGGGAAACAAATACATTCCTGTTTACATTTCCAATTATTTTATGAAGTTAGTGAACACAAGAATATATCTCTTTCTTGAGCAAGGCATGAGCTCAAGATCCAGAGAAGCCAGAAGGTACCAAGGCATAGATCTAGGCATATTGAGTTGCAGTGACAGAAAACCTTCTGAGACAGAAATCTGCAGGAAATCTGGCCATTATAGTTATCTGTGTTAAGCTATGAACTACACGACTGAGCAAGTTATTTTGGACGAAAAATGTGGTTTGCTTTGGTGTAAAAGAGGAAGGAATCTGTTGAATCTATCTAACTGGTAATATAATGCTAAGTTTTTCATTTATTATTGTGTCAAATGTACTGAACTGTGCTCTGAAGGCATCAAAAAGATATAAAATTTCTGATAGTTTCTAGTACACCCTATAAAGCTTGATTGGTGTATATATATATATATATATATATATATATATATATATATATATTCATTCAGAGTCACACCAGGAGCTACAACTATATACTAGTCAGAGTTCCTAGAAAAAAACTAATACAATGAATGAATATACATAGAGAGATCCTTTTTATAGTTGTTGGCTTACATGTAATGGTCAGATGTTCCAGTGATAGTTGTCTCTCTGTGGGAGGGTCCCAGCAGACTCTACAGTAGGAAAAACTAAGGGTGAGATAAGAATGAAACTTGTATCAGCCGAGTTTTGGTAATTGGTGCAAAATTTCTAGAGCCTGACCAAGATAATTTTAATTTAGCCATAATTACCACAGCCCAATTTTTTTTTGGGGGGGAACATTTTCTGATAACAATTAACTCAGTCCTGAGTGCACAACAATTTAAAGACATGTTTACATTGAGACTCTTTGAAAAGTACATTTGACTTATTTCACAAAAATGGATACTTTCGAGTCATAGATAACCTGATGTAAACATAACTTATGTGGGTATCAGGATTCTCCTGGCCCTAAGATAACATAGAAATCACTTTAGGCTATTATAAATTACAAGTGATTATACTTATAAGGATGAGTTTTATGGACTAAACGCAATGCTCAATCAAGAGTTAGGAGGAAAGGGTCTGGGATAAGTAAAACATAAATTCTGGAATATATGTGTTGGGCCTGACTCAATAGGTACCAAAGGATTACCTGGTTGCAAACTACAGCTAATGACCTAGTACTAGTGAAGACATATCTATGTGTTTAACTTTCCTGGATTCTTCAGTGCTTAAGTGTGTGCACAGGGACTTTCTTGCCCTCTTCATGTCTCCCAATTGGAAGTACAGTAGTTGTTGAGTCTCATAAGGCTGGATGTCTCTGCTGGTTTTCAAAACACTCCAGAATCCAGAAGAAGTAGGTTCTAATGCTAGTGAAGGAATAAACCAACCAGAAAGGAGAAGAGCAAGAAGGCAAACATCAAAATCTTCTTTCTTCCTTGTCCTTTACAAAGGCTGACACCAGAAGGGGTGGTCCAGATAATCCGGGTTTAAGGAGGGTCTGCTGACTTCAAATGTTACAAATAGCTAAAAATCTCTTGTTGGTGGGTTCAGAGGCTTGGTTTTTAATTAATTCCATATGTGGTCAAGTTGACAAACAAGAATAGCCATTACAAGTCCATCACTTGTCAACTTGATGCAATATCATGCTTAATGTTTAAGTGAAATCAATAATCAGATCATAATTAATTCTAACATGATATTGAGCAAGGAGAGCAGATACCATACCAGGCTGATCGATTTTCTGTCAGAGATCAGACATCAGTTTTAGTTTCCTGAGACTAAGGAAGCTGTTTCTGAAAGAACTACAAGCAATGGAAATCAATCTTCAATACCCCTGACAGCAGGGACAAGGTAGATAGATAGAATGTACCAAGCCTGGGCCACCCCCTACAGTATCTCAAAAGCAATGAACAAATAGGGACAAATCCTTTACCTGCCCTTGCAACCTGACCACACGTGCTCAAAGATGGAAGAACTGTAGCCCCTGCCAGCCCCTGCCAGCCCCTGCCAGCCCCTGCCAGCTCCTGCCTTAGCCAATCATCAATAGGATAACCTAACTGTCCCTAACATGCCCCTTGACTGTGCTTAAAAGTACCTGCACACTCCACTCAAGGTCACCACCATTTTGTATAGGTGAATAACCCCAGATATGCTGGCATAGTAAATAAATCCTTTTGCTGATTGCATACATGTCTGGTGGTCTTTGTGGGACTTCTCACAAACCCTAACAGATGTAACTATCCCATATACAGTTGCAAGACATTATGTATTTTACAATAGGGGACAACATCCCTTGAGAGATACTTTTTAGTATCTCAAAGCTTAATTTTGCTAATCACTGAGATTATCTCAATTGATCTTATATTACATGATACAGAATTTGAAGACAGAAACACAAATATTGGCACAAACACATTAATAACAAAATATGAAAGAACCAGTCATATGAATTTTAATTCTCATATCTGTAACTAGTTATATGGCCTTAGCTCGTCCTTATAACCTTCCTCTACAATCCTTTCCCTGTTTCCTCTACTTTCACAAAGCAGCTCAGAAGATCCTGGTTCTTTTCCATAAACCATATCTTCATTCCTAAAGGGTCTTTGCCCTTCATCATCCTTCCTCAATTGGGTTTTTGTAGTTTCCCTTTGACTTTAATTACAAGACACAGTAACACCAAGAGATAGCCTGAAGAATCCCCTACACTCCAAACATAATATTTCTCCCTACAACTATGGAGAAGCAATCCAATTTCCCTTTGGTAATCTGGAACAATCACCCCTCCTAATGCTATTATTCCTTTATTAGTCTCTCAGCTTAATGGCATCAGAAGACATAAGTGGCCCGGAAGTGTTTTGAACTTCCAGTTCAATGAAATGTTTGTGTGTCTACTAGCAGGAGTCTTCTCTCTGGAACCAATGTTCTAGGAGAGTAGAACTTGAAATTGTTAGATCAGCAAGCAAATATTTTCCTAGTGGTAATGAAGGATTATCTACTGAGTGAAATCAATGCTGTTTCCACCTCTTGATTCCTGAACTCATAGATCCTGGCTACAGGAGAGACCGTATTATATGGTATGATTCAAAGTTCATACCACCTACCAGTGAACTTGGGCCCAGTCCTCCAGGACATTGACTCATAAATGATGCTTTAACTGTGTTTTCAAAAGGTAATTCCATCATTCTACAAAGCCAGTTGCTTCTGTATGGTGGGGAACATAATAAGACCATTTGTTTTCATGATTGTCAGGGTCCATTGATGCAATTCCCTTGCTGTAAAGTGAATTCCTTCGTCAGAAACAATATGGTGTAGAATATAATGATAGTGAATATGGATGGTAGTTTAGGGAGAAGTATTGCTTGCAGGAAAGACAAATCGACAACCAGAATAAATATCAACTAAAGTAAGTACAAAGCATTGCCTTTTTCATAAAGGACATGCTCTGATGTAGTCAACCTGCTACCAGGTTGCTGGCTGGTTAACCCCAGGGAATGATGACATATCAACGTTTCAGTGTTGTTCTTTGCTATGGGCAGATCTGTCACTTGGCAGCAGCTGTAGCCTGGTCAGCATTGGTGAGTGGAAGTCCATGTTGTATAACCCCCATCCTGCCTCCATGGCCTCTTTGTTCAATGACCCATTGAGGGATGACAGGGATGACAGGGGAGGCTGACTCTCCACACAGTGGGGCACATTATCTATGTGACTGAACTTCTTTTCCATTAAACTCTCCGTTTGATGAGGACTTGCATGGGACAAAAAAGTATCTTCACATCGTCTCCCCAAATGGAGAAATTCATCCACAAAATTCTTCCCTAGATGTCTTTTTTACCAATTTTCCAATCAAGCACTTTCCACTTCCCTGATCAATCTCTCTTCTGGTCATTTCTCCTTGCCAACAAAATGTGTGACCATATATACTACCCAAATTTCTGCTCACTGTGAATATTTGCTTTGTCAGTGTCTATCAGGGTTGTTCAAGAAAGGGATAGTAATTCAACAACTGTCTGCTTCTGGGTTGTGCCATAAAAATGCACAGGGATATCAGCAAATCAGGCCCCCTTCTTTTCTTCCTCAGTCACCTAATCATGGGGTACGCACCATGAGGCCATGGGCACATGCTGAAAAAAGTCAGCATTGTAACAGCAGGAGAAGTCAGAGGAATTTTGGCAACTTCTTCAAATAACTTGATTGTGCCTTCAGGATTTGATTGAACCAATCATATTTATTTGATAATGTATTAGTGCAGTGTACAACCTATTTTATGACTTTGTGGATCACACAATACTCAACACATGATAGAAAGCTTAGTTCATGTGGTCACTTGTTGACTCATTGTCAAACATTAAGTTTCTACTAAGACTCAATACCAGGCCAAGAGCTGTTTTTCAAAGGGGGAACATTTGTTTACAGGGGACAGACATTCGAGCCTTGCTCAAAATGTCAAATGTCTCCTTCTTTGGCTTACCTCTAGGGGGCTTGGAAAGGCTCCAAACAGCAGCCCTAACTGCAACTACCATTGGGTCTTCTGGGTCATATGTTTCAAATAGTAAAGCAGACTACACAGCAACCTGGACCTGTTGAAGAGCCTTCTCCTGTTCTAGGGTCCCTCTAAGCTAGCACCTTTCAAGTCTCTTGGTATATTTGTCATAGTAATACATGAAAGTTGAACATACAAAGTATTAAGTTGTCTATGGCTGTTCTAATGGAATAACTACTTTACATGTGAGATTGACATATATCTTAGAGAATTGGGATCTTATTGTATAAGTAGAGTATTTTATCTCTTATCTAAATATACATTGAAATCCTGTATCCTACTTATTAGTAAGGGAGGTCTTTAAAAAACAGTAGTGATCTCATAAGTACAGTTATATTTAATAGAATGAATGTTGTAAAAGAACTCTGAGAACACTTGTTTCATTCTCTTTTACATTTGATTACGATTTAGGGAGAAATTGGCATTTTAAAGCATAAAAATGAGCCCTCAACAAAATCATATCATTCTGTCACCCTAACCAAAGAGTTGTATTATCAATCAGTGTAACAAATTGATGTCTACTTTTAAAAACCACCCTGTCTATCATATTCTCAAGCTAATAAAACACCAATTGTTTTACAAGTGCTGATTTTAAGAGTTATTTGTATTTTTGGATAGCTAACTTTTCCATATGTTTTTTTGAAAATATTTATTTAAACTGTGTAGCTTTCATTTTTTCAAAGACTTTCCTGAAATCATTTAATGACAGAACAAGTAAAATTTGGTAGCAGCAATCCACTCACATCCAAGGTCACTTTCTTCAACTGTGCGTATTCATACAAGGAAGGGTTAATGAGAATTACTCCAAGACTTTTACCTAATAGAAAGCAATTCATGCTAGTGTACTAACCAGCCATAAAAGTAGTGAAGACCACAAACACAACCAGTTATGTTTGATGTCAAAGTATGGTCTACTAGTGGAAGTCAATGGCAAATTGACTAGTGACTGTCCTGAGTTCTGTACTCTGTATTAGGGAAAACATCCCAAGAGAGAGAAGAGAAAAGGAAGAAAAAACACGAGTAGATAACTGATGGGGGGTGTCCTGTATATATGTTCTCTTATTGGTTGATGAATAAAACACTGACTGGCCAATAATCAGGCAGGAAGCATAGATGGGACGAGCAGACCAGGAGAAGGCTTGGGAGATGAAGGCAGAGAGGAGACTCTCTCTCTCTCTCTCTCTCTCTCTCTCTCTCTCTCTCTCTCTCTCTCTCTTTCTTTCTTTCTTGTGGCAGAGAAGTATATGAACTTAGTAAATAGTGAAAGTGTAAATGAATGTCAGTGTCTGTCTCTTTTGATTGGAGAGAAAGCAGATGCCGCACTGAGTTTACTAGCTACATATTAAAAACAAGAATTGGGACTGGAGAGATGTCTCAGTGGTTAAGAGCACTGGCTGCTCATTCCAGGGGACATGGGTTTAGTTCCCAGCAACCACATGGCAGCTCACAACTGTCTGTAAGTACAGTTCCAGGGGATCTGACACCCTCACACAGCCATCAATGCAGACAAAACACCAATGCATATAAAATAAATATAGATAGATATAGATAGATCTATATCTATCACAATGGACAAAACTTAATTCCAAATAGATCAAAGGCCTCAACATAAATCCAGCCACACTGAACCTCTTAGAATAGAAAGTGGGAGGAACTGCTGAGTGAATTGGCACAGTAGACAATGAGATTAAAAATTAGTATATGGCACCTTCTGAAAATGACAAGCTTCTGATGGGCAAAAGACACAGTCAGCAAGAAAAAAGTCAGCCCACAAAATGGTAAAAGACAGACAAAGAGATCATCTTCAAAATACACAAAGAACTTAAGCAATTAGTAACCAAAACACCAAATAATTCAATTAGAAAGTGGGTTACAGAACAAAACAGAGATTTCTCAATTTAAGAATCTCAAATGGCTGAAAAACACTTAAGAAATTCTTCAACACCCTTATCCATCATTGAAATGGAAATCAAAACATCCCTGAGATATCATCTTATTACCTTCAGAATGGCTAAAATTAAAAATACCAATAGCAGTTTTTTGTCTGGATAGGAGGTGGTGAATGGGGAACACACTTCCACTGCTGGTTGGAGTGCAAATTTGTACAGCCACTTTGCAGATCAGTATGATGGTTTCTCCAGAAAATGGGAACCAGTCTACATCAAGATGAAGCACTTAAACTCTGAGACATATACCCAAAGTATGCACATTCATACAACAAACATATCTGTTCAACTATATTCACAGCATCATTATTTGCAATAGCCAGAAACTGGAAACACCTTTGATGCCCCTCAATCAAAGAATGGATTGAGAAAATATGGTACATTTACACAATAGAGTGCAACACAGCAGAAAAAAAAACATTGGTGTCTTGAAATTTGTAGGCAAGTGGATGGAACTAGAGGAAATCATCTTAAGTGAGGTAACCCCGTCGCAAAAAGACAAACTGTGTTTGTACTCACTCATATATGGATATTAGACATAGAGAAAAGGATTAGGAGCCTACAACCATACCTCAAGAGAAGCTAGGGAATGAGGAGGATTATAAGAGAGCCAGACATGGCCCTATAGTGAAGCATTAAGGACAAGAGCCCCTAACAAATTGGGAGAAGAGGGGAATTGAAGGGAGGTTGGAGAAAGAGTTGGGGAGAAGCAGAGGGGGGAATTTCATGGTGGATCAGGAAAGTTGAGCTGGGAAAGGAACAGGGGAGAACAATAACAGAGACATATAAATAGAGGGAGCCACTATAGGTTTAAAGAGAAATATGGCCCCAGGGAAATGTACAGAGATCCACAAGGATGACCCCAACTAGAAACGTAAGCATTAGTGGAGAGGCTACCTTAAATGCCCTTATCTTATAATGAGATTGATGACTACCTTAAATGACATCCTAGACCCACAACCAGTAGCTGTTGGAAGCAGAAGCACATATCCACAACTAAGCACTGACCCTACCTTCTGAAATCCAGTTACAGAGAGGGATGAGAGGGATGAATAAAGGGGTCAAGACCACCCTGGGAAAACCAGTAGAAACAGCTGACCTGATCAAGTGCAAATTCCTGAACCCCAGTTTGACAGATAGGGAACCAACATAGAAGCAAACTAGGACCCTTAACATGGGTGTCAGGGAGGAGCCCTGGGCAGTCTATGGGGACATTTGCAGTGGAAACAGGATGTATCCCTAGTGCATGAACAGACTTCATGTTCCCATTTCCAATCGGGGATACTCTCATAGCCAAGATACACAGGGGAGTGCCTAGGCCCTGCCCCAAATGACTTGTTTGCACTAGAGAATATCATCCTTAGAAAATATATAAAATTAAGGACCATAGTGTGTCCAACGTTAAAATATAAAAATTAAAAAGCCATTGTAATGAGTCGAGGGGAATTGATTGATGTATTCTGACTGGATTGAAGACATTCACTGTGACTCTTCTTATCAGCTCAAAGAGGAAAAGCTGAGAGAGGCCCTGAGGCACAGCCAGCTTCAGTCATTTTTACTTGCTTTGCTTAAGCTCCTCTAGCAAATTTTCTAAAGTTAACACCCATGCTGACCCCATAGTGACTCTTTATTGACCATCCAAGCTCCACCCACATGACCCCACGTTGACCCCACTCTGACCCCACGTGTCTATCACACGTCATTTTGTTCTTTGTGACCTCACAGTGTACTCTGGAACAGCTATCCAGACATTCAAGTCTGTTCTCCTGCAATATCGCCAGCAGGAGGCCGCTGAGTGCTCCTGTTCTTGAATGCTCTGCGGACCTGTGCCTCCTAGCAGTTCTTCTGCCGCCTGGGATCACAGCCTCCCAGCAACTCCACCTGATTTTCCAGATCCTGACCCAAAATCTTCAGGTAGAATTGAAGAGCTAAGGTCTCCAGGCCTTGGCTCTCTGCCTGCCTCTTCCGTCCCTGAAATATGCCTTAGTAACTTGACTCAGCCTAATCATATATCATCTTCTCATCTCTCTCTATACCCTAGGCTCAACAGAGTCATCACAAGCTGCCACAGAAGATAGTTCAACCTACTATGGAGAAGGTTGCACTTAAGAGAATTCGGAAGGAGTTGTCTGCTATGAATTAAGATCCCTGGGCCCAGTGTTCTGCAGGGACGGTACAGATGACCTGCTCCATGGTAAGCAACTATAATGGGTCCAGAAGACAGGGACTACCAGTGAGGGGTATTTTTCCTCTCAATCCATTTCCCATTCAAGTACTCCTACCATCATTCCCTCTCCAAATTTCTTTCATTAACCGAATTTTTCACCTCAACATAAGCAAAAAGGGGAGTATCTGCCTCGACATCTTGAATTCTAAGTGGTCACTGGCATGCACAATTTCCAATATACTACTTTCTATTTACTCTCTACTATATGATCCAAACCCAGAGGATCGTCTGGATCCTGAAGTTGCAAAGGTTTACCACACAGATTTAGAAGGGTGGAACAAGAGATATGCCATGCAATTTCAATACGTAATTTCATGATCATAATAATAAACCTTGCGGTTTTCTTTATCTGTTGTATTTTATTTAAATTATTTAAATTTAAAGATTGTATTTTACATATACATTCCAGGTCCCTCTCCTTCCTCACTGTTTTTAATCATCATTGGTTGAATAAGAATGGTAGGGTGTGACTTACTGGAACATGGGCTAGTTACTTCTTTTCAGTTACAATATCACAGAAGAAAATGGCATGCCCTTACACTTGTAACAATTAATTGCCAACAGTCTTTGGATACAGGGAGTTGATCATTCACTCCCCATCCAGGAAATGAGTAGATTTAATGATTTTACATTTTTGTGAACTATTTAAATGTTCCTCGAAGTAAAGTCAGGAAGACAAACATCACACAAAATATCACATCTTTTCTCTCATACATGGAACATTTTACCAACAAAAAACACATAAATATACTAAATGCAAGCCATTTGAGAAAATAAAGTGCACAAATGTGAGGGTGCTCTAAGAGAATAGAAGGCAATTGGAGAGTCAATATAATCAATGCATGAGATCTACTGTGGCTAAGTAATTTATAGTCATTGCACAGTATGCCTAATGCTTCTAGGAAAACTATGTCTCCCTCATCTCAAGAGATTTCAGTAGCAGAAAGAATTGGGTGAGACAGTTGCTGCCCAATAAATCAATGTTAGCACCAGTTTCCCTATAATTCTATAACACAAATAAATTACTTAACAAAGCCATGTAAATGACCTCTAGTTTCTTTTTTGTTTTCAGTTATTTGTTGAGAACAATTATGATTTACTAAGAAACACTGTAAATAAAGTCTTGCATCATTAAAACATGACTCTTTGTGGCAACGTAATGTGGAATTATTCTCTTGACTATGATATAAAATGTCATGGCTAGATATCTCCAAGTAGTTCCTGAATTCTTTTTTGTGTTTTTTATTTAAATTAGAAACAAGCCTGCTTCAAATGTCAGTCACAGCTCCCTCCTTCTCCCCTCCTTCCTGCCCCCACGCAAATCCCAGCCTCCCTGCCCCATACCCACTCCCCTCCACAGAATATGAAGATACCCCCCCCCTGCCGCCATATGTCAATGGTTGAGAGAGCATCTCTTCATGTGGAATGGGATCCCAAAGTCCATTCGTACACCCGGGATAAATGCTTATCTACTACATGAGGACCCATAGATTGCCGAGGTCTCCTCACTGACACCCACATTCAGGGGTCGGGATCAGTACCATGCTGGCCTCTCAGCCATTAGTCTGGGGTTCTTGAACTCCCCCTTGCTTAGGGAAGCTGTTTCTGTAGGTTTCACGAGCCCTGTCTTGACCAGCTCCTACCTCTCTGCAAGTGGGTTCCAGTAATTCAGTTCAATGTTTAGCTGTGAGTGTCTGCCTCTGCTTCCATCAGCCATGGGATAAAGGCTCTAGGATGGTATATAAGGCTTTCATCAATCTCATTATATGAGAAAGGCATTAAAGGTAACTACTCCAAAATTACTTAGATTGCCTGTTGTAGTCATCATTTTAGAACTCTGGAAATCACACTAGTGCCAGATCTCTCCTCAAACCTATAATGACTCCCTCTCTTATGGTGTCTCTCATCCTGCTCTCCTCCATTCTCCCTTTGACTTAACCTTCCTGCACTCCCATGTCCTCCTTTACTTCCTCTTCTCCCTTCTCTTTCTCCCAGCTTCCTTTCCCCTCCCTTCATGCTCGCAATCTCTCGGGAGGTCTTGTCCAATTTTCCATGTCTGGGATACTATGCATGTCTCTTTGGGATTCTCCTGTTTACCAAACTCTCTAGCAGTGGGATTGCAGGCTGGAAATCCCCTGCTCCATGTCTAAAATCCATATATGAGAGAGTACGTACCATGTTTGTTGTTTTTTAACTGAGTTACCTCAGGATCTATCTGCAGTCTTCTACGTGCTAATATACAGTTATGCCAGCACCATTTGTTGTAGATGCTTTCTTTTTTCCATTGTATAATTTTAGATTCTTTGTCAAAAATCAAGGGTTCGTATGTGTGGGGTTTAATAACAGGGTTTTCATCTCAATTCTATTGTTCAACCTGTCTATTTTGTATGTAAATACCAAGCTGTTTTCAAGACTATCGCTGTATAATAGAGGTTGAATTAAGGGATGGTGACGCCTCTGGAAGTTCCTTTATTGTACAGGGTTATTTTGGCTATCCTGGGTGTTTTGTTTTTCCATATAAAATTGATTATTGTTCTTTCCAGGTCTGTGAAGAATTGTGCTGGTATTTTGATGGGGATTGTGTTGAATCTGTAGATCAGGTATTATAAAGGGTGACGTTTATCTGATTTCTTTCTCAGCATATTTATTGCCTGTATATAATATGGCTAATGAATTTTTTGAGTTAATCATGTATCCTGACACTTTGCTGAAGGTGTTTTTCAGCTGTAGGATTCCCTCTGTAGACATTTTCGGGTCACTTATGTAAACTATCATATCATCTGCAAATAGTGAATGCTTGACTTCTTACTTTCCAATTTGTATCCCTTTGATCTCCTTTTATTGTATTATTGATCTAGTTAAAACTTCAAGAACAATATTGAAGAGATATTAAGAGAGTGGGCAATCTTGTCTTGTTTAGAGGAATTGTGTTGAGTTTCTCTCCATTTAGTTTGATGTTAATTCTTGGTTTACTGTATATTGCTTTTATTATGTTCAATTTTGTCCCTATTATCCTTGATCTGTCCAGGATCATTATCATTAAGGGAGATGATCATGTGATTTTTCTTTTGCAGTTTGTTTATATAGTGAATTACATTGATAGATTTCCATATGTTGAACCATCCTTATATCCTTAGGATGCAGCCTGCTTGATCATGGTTTATGATTTTTCCTTTGTGTTCTTGATTTGATTTGCTAATATTTTATTGAGTATTTTTGTGTCAATGATCATGGAGGAGATTTGTCTGAAGTTCCCTTTCTTAGTTGTGTCTTTTTGGTGCTTGTGTACCAAGGTAATTTTAGCCTTGTAGTAAGAGTTTTGCAATAAACCTCCTGCTTCTATTGTGTGGAATATTTTTAGGAGCATTGGAAATAGCACTTCTTTAAATTTCTGGTAGGATTCTGCATTGCTGCCATCTGGATCTGGGCTTTTTTTGGTTGGCAGACTTCTGATGGATGCTTAAATTTCATTAGTGGTTCTAGGTCTGTTAAAATAGGTTATCTGTCCTTGATTTAATATTGGTAAGTTAGATCTATCCAGAAATTTGTCCATCTCCTTTAAATTTTCAAATTTTGTAGAGTACAGGTTTTCGAATTATGAACTGAAGATTCTCTGGATTTCCTCCATGTTCATTGTTATGTCCCCCTTTTCATTCCTGATATTGTTAGTTTTCATGTTCTGTCTCTGCCTTTTGGTTAGTTTGGATAGAGGTATGTCTATCTTATTGATTTTCTGGAAGAACCAAGTCTTCGTTACATTGATTCTTTGTATTGATTTCTTTGTTTTGTCTTTATTGATTTCAGCCCTCAATTTGAATATTTTCTGGCGTTTACTCCTCCTAGGTGAGTTTGCTTCTTTTTGTGCAAGAGTTGTCACTTGTGCTTTTAATATTCTAATGTGACTATTCTCCAGTTTCTTCATATGAGCACTTAGTGGTATGAACATTCCTCTTTGTACTGCTTTCAAAGTGTCCCATAAGTTTGGATATATTGTGCCTTCATTTTCATTAAAGTTTTGGAAGGCTTTAATTTCTTTCTTCAATTCTACCTTGACACAGAAATGGTGTAATTGTGTGTTGGTCAATTTCCATGAGTTTGTAGGGTTTCTGCATCTTGTGTTGTTGTTGAACTCTAACTCTAAAACATGGTGATCTGATAAGATACAGGTGGTTATTTCAACTTTTTGTACCTATTGAGGTTTGCTATGTTTCCAAGTATGTGGTCAATTTTAGAGAAGGTCCCATGTGGTGCTGAGAAGATTGCATATTCTTTTGAGTTTGGATGGGATGTTGTGTAGATGTCTGTTAAACCCAAATGGTTCATAACTTCTGTTAGTTCTTTTGGTTCTATATTAATTTTCTGTCTGGTGGTCCTGTCCTGTTGTGAGAGTGGGGTGTTGAATTCTCCCACTAAAGTGGTGTGAGGTCTTATCTGTGATTTGAGTTTTAGTAATGTTTCTTTTATGAATGCAGCCTCCTTTGTAATTGGGTCATAGATGTTCAGAATTGAGACTGCATCCTTATGGACTTTTCCTGTGATGAATATGAAATGACCCTATTCATTTCTTTTGATTTATTTTAGTTTGAAGTGTAATTTGTTTGACACTAGCATAGTTACACCAGCTTGTTTCTTAGGTCTATTTGATTGGACAATATTTTCCCATCCTTTACTAGAAAGTAATGGCTGCCTTTGAAGTTGAGATGTGTTTCATGTATGCATGGAGCAGAAGGATGAATTCTCTCTTTGTATCCATTCTGTTAGCCTGTGTCTTTTTATAGGAAAATTAAGGTAATAAATTTTGAAGGAATTTAAGGACCATTGGGTGTTAATTCTTGTTTGTTTTTGATTGTTGGTGGTGGCATTATTGTTTGTGGAATTACACTGCTTTTTCTTTTGGCTATTTGTAAAGTTAGAATATCTAATGTCTGTGTTTTTATAAGTGTAGTTACCGTTCTTGGGTTGAAGTTTTCTTTCCAGTACTTTCTGTAGGGCTATGATAGTGGATATGAATTGTTCAGATCTGGTTTTGTCATGGAATATCTTGTTTTCTCCATCTACAGTGATTGAAAGCTCTGCTGGGTATAGTAGTCTGGGCTACTGTCTGTGGTCTCTCAGTGTTGGTAGATTACCTATCCAGGACTTTTTAGCTTTCAGTGTTTCCATGGAGAAGTCATGTGTGATTCTGACAGGTTTACCTTTATATGTTACTTGGTCTGTTTCCTTTTCTGCACTTAATATTCTTTCTTTATTCTGTGTGTTTGGGGATTACATAATTATGTGATGAGGCGACTTCTATTTGTGGTCCACTCTTTTTGGTGTCCTGTAAGCTTCTATTTTGGGGGGTGGTATTGTAACTTCTTATAACTTTTTTATTACTTTAATTTTAAATAGATTGCTTAACATGGCAATCCCAGTTCCCTCTCCCCCGCCTCCTCTCGCATACCCCCACCATCCCCCCCAGCCTCCTTTTTGCTTCCATTTAGGGGATATCTAGAGGCTGTCATTTCACTCAGGGTAGGGTCCAGGCACTTATCTAAGAGTCCAGGCTGAGACAGCATCCCTCTTTGTGTTATGGAAACACGAAGTCCATTTGTATGCCAGGGATAAACACTGATCTACTGCCTATTGCCCCATAGGTTGCCCAGGCCTCCTTTTTGACTCTCACACTCAGGGATCTGGGGTCCAAGAGCTCCACTTTGTTCAGATCATCTGTCTCTGCTGGTTTTGCCAGTCCATTCTTTGCCAATTTGCTCATAGTGCTCTCTCTCTGTCACTGGGTTCCATGGGTTCAGTTCAGTGTTTAACTGTGGGTGTTTGCCTCTGCTTCCATCAGTCACTGGATGAAGGTTCTACGATGGTATATAGGGTAGATGTCAAGTTCATTATCAGGAATGGGCATTTATGGTGTTCTCTCCACTGTTGCTTAGCTTGCAGTTGGTGTCATCTCATTATATCACTAGAGGTCTCACTGGTGCCAGATCTAACTTCTAACCTATGACTCCACCTATTTTGGTATTTCTCATCCTGTTCTCTCCATATTCTAACTCCCACTCAACCTTCCTCTTCCCCATGACCTACTCTCTCTTGTTCTTCTCCCCTCTCTTCCTCCAAGTTCCCACCCCCAACTTCTTGCTGTGTTCCCAATCTGTTCAGGAGATCTTACCTCATTCCTCTTCTCTGGGGTACCTTAGGTTATTTCCTGTTTCCCAGATACTCTGTCAGTGGAAATGCAGACTTGCACTATCCTGGTCCATGTCTAAAATACATATATGAGTGAGTACATACCATGTTTTTTTCTTTTTGTGACTGGGTTACCACACTCAGGATGGTCTCTTCTAGTGCCATCCATTTACCTGAGAAGTTTAAGATTCCATTGGTTTTTTTTTTCTGCTGTGTAGTAATCCATTGTGTAAATGTACCACAATTTTTCTATCCACTCTTCAGTTAAGGGGCATCTAGGTTGCTTCCAGGTTCTGGCTATTACAAATAATGCTGCTATGAACATAGTGGATCAGACATCCTTGTTGTAGAAATGAGCACCTTTTGGGTATATGCCTAAGAGTGGAATTGCTGGGTCTTGTGGTAGACTGATTCCCATTTTCCTGCGGAATCTCCATACTGATTTCCAAAGTGGGTGTACGAATTGGCACTCCCACCAACAGTGGAGGAGTGATCCCCTCTCTCCTCATCCTCTCCAGCATAAATTGTCTTCCGTGTTTTTCATTTTAGCCATTCTGAGAGCAGTAAGATGGTATCCCAGAGTTATTTTGATTTGCAATTCCCTGATGGCTAAGGATGTTTGAGCACTTTCTCATGTGTTTCTCAGCAATTTTAGACACCACCATTGAGAATACTCTATTTAGTTATGTATGCCACTTTTTAATTGGATCCTTCAGTGTTTTAGAGACTTGCTTCTTGAGTTCTTTGTAAATGTTGGAGATCTGCCCTCTGTCAGATGTGGGGTTAGTGAATATCTTTTCCCATTCTGTGGACTGCCTTTTTGTCTTGTTGACTGTGTCCTTTGCCTTACAGAAGCTTCTTAGTTTCAGGAGGTCCCATTTGTTAATTGTCGATCTCAGTGTCTGTGCTACTAGTTTTATGTTCAGGAAGCTGTCTTCTGTACACATTCATTGAAAAGTATCTCCCAGTTTCTCTTCTAAGTGTTTCAGTGTGGTTGGATTTATTTTGAGGTCTTTGATGCATTTGGACTTAACTTTTGTGCAAGGCGATAGATATGGATCTACCTGCAGTCTTCTACATGCCAATATCCAGTTATGCCAGCACCATTTGTTGAAGATGCTTTCTTTTTTTCCATTGTATAGTTTTAGCTTCTTTGTCAAAAATCCAGTGTTCCCAGGTGCATGGTTTAAAACCAGGGTTTTCAATTCGGTTCCACTGGTCTACCTGTCTATTTTTGTGCCAATACCAAGCTGTTTTCAGGACTATAGCTCTGTAGTAGAGCTTGAAATCAGGTAGGGTGATTCCTCCTGAAGTTCTTTTCTTGTACAGGGTTGTTTTGGCTCTCCTGGGTATTTTGTTTTTCAATATAAAGTTGATTATTGTTCTTTCAAGTTCTGTGAATAATTGTGCCGGAATTTCGATAGGGATTGCATTGAATATGTAGACTAATTTTGGCAAGATTGCCCCATTTTTATTAGGTTGATCCTACCAATCCCCGAGCATGGGAGATCATTCCATTTTCTGGTATCCTCTTTGATTTCTTTCTTTAGTGACTCAAAGTTCTTGATATACAGGTCTTTTGCTTCTTTGGTTAATGTTATCCCCAGATATTTGATGCTGTTTATGGCTATTGTAAAGGGTGATGTTTCTCTGATTTCTTTCTCAGCCACTTTATCATCTGTATATAATAGGTTCACTGATTTTTTTAGTTAATCTTGTATGCTGCAACTTTGCTGAAGGTGCTTATCAGCTCTAGGACATTCCTTGCAGAGATTTTTGGGTCACTTATGTAAACTATCTTATCATCTGCAGGCAGTGAAAGCTTGACTTCCTCTTTTCCTATTTGTATCCCCTTGATCCCCTTTTGTTATCTTATTGCTCTAGCTAGAACTTCAAGTACAATATTGAGGAGATATTGAGAGAGTGTACAGCCTTGTCTTGTTCCTGATTTTAGATTAATTGTGTTGAGCTTCTCTCCATTTAGTTTGACGTTAGCTGTTGGTTTACCTTATATTGCTTTTATTATGTACAGGTATGTTCCTGGTACCCCTGATCTCTCTCTAGGACCTTTATCATGAAGGGTCTCTGGATTTTGTCAAAGGATTTTTCAGCATCTAGTGAGATAATCTTATAGTTTTTCTTTCGCAGTTTGTTTATATGGTAGACTACATTGATAGATTTTCTAATGTTTAACTATCCCTGCATTCATGGGATGAAGCGTACATGACCATCTGAATCTGATTTGCTAGTATTTTGTTGAGTAATTTTGCATCGATGTTCATGAGGGAATTTGGTTTTTAGTTCTCTTTCCTAGTTGTATCTTTGTGTGGCCTGGGTACCAAGGTAATTATAGCTTCCTAAAAAGAGTTTGGCAGTGAGCCTCCCACTTCTATTGTGTGGAATACATTGAGGAGTATTGGAATTAGGTCTTCTTTGAATTTCTGGTACAATGATGCACTGAAGCCATCTGTGCCTGGGCTTCTTTTTGTTGGGAGACTTCTGATGACTGCTTCTATTTCTTTAAGGATTATAGGTCTGTTTAGATTGTTCATCTGTTCTAAATTTAGTTTTGGAAAGTGATGTCTATCCAGGAATTTGTCCATTTCCTTTAAATTTTCGAATTTTGTGAAGTACAGATTTTCAAAGTATTCCCTGATGATTCCCTGGATTTCCTGTGTCTGTTGTTATGTCCCCCTTTTCATTTCTGATTTTGTTAATTACCATGCTCTCTCTCTCTGTCTTTTGGTTAGATTGAACAGAGGTTTGTCTATTTTATTGATTTTCTCAAAGAACCAACTCTTTGTTTCATTGATTCTTTGCAATATTTTCCTTATTTCTACTTGATTGTTTTCAGCCCTCAATTTGATTATTTCCTTGTGTCTGCTTCTCCTGGGTGAGTTTGCTTCTTTTCGTTCTAGAACATTCAGCTGTGCTTTTAATTCCCTAGTGTGACTGTTCTCCAGTTTTTTCATGTGGGCACTTAGTGCTATGAACTTTCCTCTCAGCACTGATTTCAGAGTGTCCCATAAGTTTGGGTATGTTGTGTCTTCATTGTCATTGAATTGCAGGAGGTATTTAATTTCTGTTTTTATTTCTTCCTTTACCCAGGGATGGTGCAATTGTGCATTGTGAATTTCCATGAGTTTGTAGTGTTTCTGAGATTTGTGTTATTGTTGAATTCTAATTTTAATGCATGGTGGTCTGATAAGTTACAGTGGGCTATCCCAATTTTTTGTATCTGTGGAGGTTTGCTATGTTTCCTATTATGTGGTCAATTTTAGAGAAGGTTCCATGTGGCACTCTGAAGAAGTTATATCCCTTTGTGCTTGGGTGGAATGTTCTATAGATGTCTGTTTAAACCCAGTTGTGTTATAACTTCTATTAGTTCTTTTGTTTCTTTGTTAAGTTTTTGTCTGGAGGTCCTGTATAGCATTAGAGTGGAGTGTTGAATTCTCCTACTAATAGTATGTGAGATATTATGTGTGATTTGAGCTTTAATAATGTTACTTTCACCAATGTGGGTCCCTTTGTATTTGGTGCATAGATGTTCAACATTGAGACTTCATCATGATGGATTTTTCTTTTGATGAATATGAAATGTCCTTCTTCATCTCTTTTGATTGATTTTAATTTGAACTCTAATTTGTTAGATATTCGGATTGCTACACCCACTTGTTTCTTGGGTCCATTTGATTGGAAAATCTTTTCCCAACCCTTTACTCTGAGGTAACATCTGTCTTTGACTTTGAGATGTGTTTCTTGTATGCAGCAGAAGGCTGGGTTCTGTCTTTGTATCCACTCTCTGCTAGTCTGTGTCTTTTTATAGGCAAGTTGAGACCGTTGACATTGAACGATATTAATGACCATTGATTGATGATTCTTGTTTGTGCTTGATTTATTGGTAGTGGAATTATTGTGAGTATGTTCTCCTCCGTTTTTCTTTTGGAGTTTGGTCAATTGGGATTATCTATTGCATGTGTCTTTGTCAGTGTAGTTATCTTCGTTGGGTCTAGGTTTTCCTTCCAGCACTTTCTGTAGAGCTGGATTCATGGATACATATTGTGTAAATCTGACTTTGTCATGGAATACTTTGTTTTCTCCATCTATGGTAATTGAAAGCTTTGCTGGATATAATAGTCTGGCCTGGCATCCTTGTTCCCTAAGCGTTTGTCGGACATCTGTCCAGGATCTTCTGCCATTCATATTTTCCTTTGAGCAATCAGGTGTATTTTGAATAGGTCTGCCTTTATATGTTACTTGGTCTTTTCTTTAGCTGCTATTATATTTTCTCTTTATTCTATAGGTTTGCTATTTTGATTATTATGTGGTGGTGTGACTTCGTTTTCTCATCCAGCCTATTTGGTGTTCTGTAAGATTCTTGTATTTTCATAGACATATCCTTCTTTAGGTTGGGGAAGGTTTCTTCTATGATCTTGTTGAATAGGTTTCTGTACCTTTGAGCTGTATTTCTTTGCCTTCTTCTATACCTATTATTCTCAGATTTGGCTTCCTCATGGTGGCCCATATTTCCTGGATATTTTGTGTTAGAGATTTTTTTTTTTGGTTTTTAGATTTTCTTTGGTTGATGACTGTATATCCTCTAATGAGTCTTAAACACCTGAGATTCTCTCTTCTATCTCTTGGTGATACTTACATCTGTAGTTCCTGATTGTTTACCCAGATTTTCTATTTCCAGCATCCCCTCATTCTGTGTTTTCTTTGTTGTTTCTATTTCAGCTTTCAATCCTTCAAATGTTTGAGTTGTTTCCTTCCTTTGTTTGTTTTTTTCTTGGTACTCTTTAGATTCTTTGAGGGATTTGTTTATTTCTTGAAATTTTTGGTTTGCCTTTTCCTCCATTTCATGTATGTTTTTGTTTGGTTTTTCTTCTATTTCTTTAATGGATTCTTTAATTCCTCGTTTCCTCTTTGAGGGTTTCTATCATCTTTATAAAATAATTTTTAAGGTCTGTCTCTTCTGCTTTGTCTATGTAGTTCTTTTCAGGTCTTGCTGGGTTGGTCTTTCTCTTGCTGAGTGAGTTCTTATTCTGTCTTCTTCCCATCTCTTCTTCCAGTGGGTTAAGGTGTGGTCTTTCTGTCTCCACTGATCTCCTTTCCTGGAGGTGAAGCTGGGCGTGCTGGAAGATAGGGTCTGAAGCTGTGGACACCAGAGGGTGGGGTCTGGAAGGACTGATGCCTTTAATGTGTGGGCAGATCCTCTGGCTGCCAGGAACAGCCCCGGATGACTGAGTAGATGGGTGATGGGCAGTGGCGTGGTGGTCTCAGAGGGACCAAAGCTCACTTGAAGCTGGGGACACTGTAGGTTGGGGTCTGGAAGACTGATGACTTTCCTGTGTGGGCAAGTCCTCTGGATGCCAGGAGACCCCAGAAGATTGAGGTGATGGGTGATGGGCAGGGGATGGGACATGGTCCCAAGAGGACCTAAGCTCACCTGAAGCTGGGGAAGCTGGAGGTTGGGTTCTGGAAGGACTTATGACTTTCCTGTGTGTGTGGGTCCTCTAGATGCCAGTAGCAGCCCCCCAGGAAGATTGAGGTGGTGGGTGATGGGCGGTGGTGGGGTGGTCCCAGGGGGACCCAAGCTCACCTGAAGCTCCCTGTAGGCTTCTTATATTTTAATTGGCATGTCTTTCTTTAGGTTGGGAATGTTTTCTTTTATGATTTTGATGAATATGTTTTCTGCACCTTTGAGCTTGGTTTATTCAACTTCATCTATCCCTATTATCCTTAGATTTGGCTTTTTCATGGTGTCCCATATTTACTGGATATTTCGTGTTAGGGATTTATTGGACTTAAGATTCTCTTTGGTTGATGAATCTATTTCTCCTAGTGAATCTTCAACAACTGAATTTCTCCGGTATTCTGTTGGTTATTCTTGCATTTGTAGTTCCTGATTATTTACTCACCTTTTACAATTCCAGCATTCCTTCAGAGTGTTTTTTTATTGTCTCTATTTCAGCTTTCAAACCTTGCACTGTTTGAATTGTTTCTTGCAATTTTTGGTTTGTCTTTTCTTCCATTTCTTTAAAGGATTTTGTCGTTTTCCTCTAGGGTGTCTATCATCTTCATGAAGTTGTTTTTAACGTTGTTTTCTTCTGCTTCATCTGTGTTGTGATGTTCAGATCTTGCTGGTGTACCGGCCCTAGACTCTGGAGGACTCATATTGGTTTTTTTTGTCATTGAATTTGGTCTTGTATTGTCATCTTCCCATCCCTTCTTTAGAAAAGAAATTCCCAAAAGTAAAATACCATCTACATAGAAATAATTTAAAACTACCGCTTAAAAATAATACTGATAAATATAAACCAAAAGTCCTAAAGTTAAACCTACACTGTAGAAAACAAGGACTAGCTTTTCTTGTTTGAAAAAATTCAAGATAGTTTATAATTCATATGTTCTGATGCTGGAGAACACTGGTGTAGACAACTTTTTTTTTCACAGCAGATAAACTGTAGTGGCATAATATGAAATCAGCTTAATATGAACTGTTACAGCATCATAAATTCTGTCCTTTGGCTTCTATATAATCTATGTTCTTGTGGTGTAGCATCTACTTAACATCTAGGTACTACACTGAAAAACTGGATTTCCAAGTATTCATGTAATGGCCACAAAATGCAGAGCAGAAACAGCTTTAGTAAACAAAGCTTTAGTGAAGCTAGCTTAGAGAACTAAGTACAGCAACACAGTCAGTTGGGCATCCTCTATTGTATTATACAAATTACAGAAAAATTGCAGAGCCTGGTACCAGCTAACAAGGGAAGTCAATGCAATATGGAATATAATATATTTATTTACATACAACCTGAGAGGATGGAAAACGTGGCAGGCATCCAGAGGAGAAGAGAAGAGAGCTTCTTTTGCTTTTTCACTTCCTTTTATCCTCACCCATGCTAAATTTCCCTATCTCTGCCCCTTTTGGGTAGATAGCTTTATGGGGCTCACCCCTACAGGTTACTTCTTAAATATCAAAGAATCTATCAAGAGATAATTATAAAGCATTTAAACATGGGGCCAATCTAATACACTCTAATACTAATCAAATTTTTGTATTTACAAAACTACTAGGATGAACATTTTCAATGTATGAATTAAGTCAGTAGTACACATGAAATAAAGTGCAATTAAAAATACATTCTAGCACTAAAATATGACCTACTCTACAGGATTCATGAATGAGGAGTCTTGCTAAATCACTGAAGGATTGGGAAAGATGAATCCAAAGAAATCACAGAACTTAGTTGAAGCATCCTTGACCATGAAGGCAAATAACTAGAACACTATATTACAAATATTTTTTCTTTTTATTATTTATTTTTAAATTTAAATTTAAATTAGAAACAAGGTTGCTTCACATGTCAGTTCCAGGTCCCTCTCCCTTTCCCTCCCCCTCCTCCTGTGCCCTCCACCCAGCCCCCCCAATATCCCCTCATTTCCCCAGGGAGGGTGAGGCCCTCCGTGGGGGTGTCCATAGTCTGTCATTTCATCCAGGGCAGGGCCTAGAACCTCCCCCCAAGAGTTCAGGGTGAGAGTGCATCTCACATTGTTGGATGGGAGTCCGAAGTCCATTTGTATACCTGGGCTAAATACTGATCTACTGCCCAAAGCGCAATAGATTACTTAGGCCTCCTCACTGACACCCACATTCAGGGGGTCTTGATCAGTCCCATGCTAGATTCCTAGGCATCAGCCTGGGATTCAAGAGTTAACCCCTGTCAGGTCAACTGTTTCTGGGGGTTAAACCAGCCCAGTCTTAATCCCTTATGTCATCAGTCCTCCCTCTCTGTTACTGGCTTTCTTGAGTTCAGCTCAGTGCTTAGCCATGGGAGTCTGCCTCTTCTTTCATCAGCCACTGAATGAAGGTTCTGTTTCCCAGACTCTCTGGCCATGGGATTGTAGGCTGGCACTCCTCAGATCCAGGTCTAAAATCCATATATGAGAGAGTACATGCCATGTTTCTCTTTTTGTGACTGGGTTACCTCACTCAGGATGTTTTCTTCTAGTGCCATCCATTTGCCTGCAAATCTCAGGATTCCATTTTTTTTCTGCTGAATAGTACTCCACTCTTCGGTTGAGGGGCATCTAGGTTGCTTCCAAGTTCTGGCTATCACAAATAATGCTGCTATGAACATAGTGGACCAGACATCCTTGTTGTATGGGCATCTTTTGGATATATGCCTAAGAGTGGAGTTGCTGGGTCTTGCGGTAGGTTTATTCCCATTTTTCTGAGGAATCTCCATTCTGAGGAATCTGATTTCCAAAGTGTCTGAACAAGCTGTTACTCCCACCAGCAATGGAGGAGTGTTCCCCTTTTACCACATCCTCTCCAGCATAAATTGTCATTGGTGTTTTTGATTATTGCCATTCTGACAGGAGTGAGCTGGTATCTCAGTGTTGTTTTGATATGCATTTCCCGGATAGCCAAGGATGTTCAGCAGTTTCTCAAGTGCTTCTCAGCCATTTTAGACTCCTCTATTGAAAATATTTTTAAAAAGGTAAGTAGGCCGAATTATGACAATAGTGGATGTAATGACATATAATAGTAGACCTAGGGAAACCACAAAGTGTCTATTTGGGCCAAAGGTTGAAGAAGACTATTTTCTTTCTTTCTATTTTTCTTTCTTTTTTTGAAAGATATTTTCTTGATGAGCCCTGGCAGTGACTTAACAATGTGACTTCTGCGCTACCAGAATTAATAATGCCAAACTTTGTAACTGCTGGGGTTTAGGAAATCTGTCACTAACCTTGGATTACCTTTTGGTTGTTCAGGGTATGTCATGCTAAGTAAAAATTAGTATGGAGGTTTACAAAGCATCAAAACAATGAATTCATAATTTCATAAAGTTTAATAATTAATAATTACTAGATTTAAAGAAGCTATTTGACAAAAAATCATGCCTACCGGCACTGGTTTAAAATGAAGAGTTTTCACTTACCTGAATAAACTTGTAAGCATAGAAGTCACCACTGTTATAAGTCACGAGGGTTGGGCTCAGTGGTCCTACTATCCACCTCACTGAAGATAAAAAGAGAAACTTGTTAGCAGAGTCAGAGGCTTCTGCAAATAATGACTGCAGTGGCTCTTAAACATGGGTTTCTTTTCACATTCTTATAATGATACCCCCATTGGTGTCTGTAACACTGACAAAACTTGTAACAGAATTTTTAAGTACATAACTTAGTCATTTGTGACAAAAAATAAATGGGCAACAAAACAATGCCATTGTAAATATATTGTGGTCCGAATTAAGGTTATTTTCAGTGTTCAAATCATACAGAGCCATGACTTTTAACATATCATTTGACTTTTCACCTCTAGAAGTCTAGAAGTGGCTCTTTTGTATTAGTGAACCTAAGAGCTATTGGTCAAATTTAGTAATGACACAAATCCACTAACATGATAAATGAATAGTGGCATGTGTATTTTACTGGGATAAAAGCTTTCCAAAATTTCATCAGACATACAAATATCACATATAAAGTTTTATTTTTTAATTTGGAAATGCTCTTATTTACATATCCATCTCCGCATTCACTCACCCTCCCATCCGACTCCCCCAACCCACTCCCTACCTACTCCCCACGGTTAGTGAGACCCTCCATGGGGTATCATCAAAGTCCATCACATCATTTAGGGGAAGGCCCAGGCCCTCCTTTCCGTATCTGGGTTGCAATAGTCTCCCTCCATCGGGAATGAGCTCCCAAATCCATTTGTGCCCTAGGAATAAACACTGGTTCCAATGTCAGAGGTTCTGTAAATTGCCTTGGCTTCCTAGAGGGCTTTGTTCATGTTCTGTCCAATGCTGGTTCTCCTGCATTATGACTAGGGTCTGTGTGCTCTCATTAGGTCAGGTCAACTGTTTCTGCTGGTATATCCAGTTCTGTCTTGGTTCATTTACTCTCTCTCTCCTCCCTCACTGCAACTGGATTCTGGGAGTATGGCTCACTTTTTAGCTGTGGATGTCTTTTTCTGCTTCAATCAGCTACTGGGTCGAGGCTCTAGGAAAGGTAACCAAGGTAGTCATGAATCTCATTATAGAGCAAGGGCATCAAAGGCAGCCTCTCTACCACTGCCTTGATCCTTAGTTGGGGTTATCCTAGTGGATCCTCTACCATTTCCTCTGTGCCACACCTCTCTTCAAACCTGTACTGGCTCCCTTTATCAAGGCATCTCCTTTCTTGCCCTGCTCTATTCTGTCCCTGTCTCAGTCCTCGTGCATTCCTGCCCCTATTCTCCTCCTATTCCCATTCCATGCCCCCCACCCCATGCTCCCAATTTGCTCAGGAGTTCTTGTCCCCCTCCCCTTCTTCTGGGGACCATGAAATCTTCTCTTTGGGTCCTCCTTGTTTCCTAGCTCCTCTGGCAGTGTGGATTGTAGGCTGGTAGTTCTTTACGCCAAAAAATCATGTATGAGTGAGTACATACTATATTTGTATTTTTTGTGACTGAGTTACCCTACTCAGGATGGTTTCTTCTAGTGTCAATCACTTGCCTGAGAATTTCAATATTCCATTGTTTTTTCAGCTGATAGTACTCCAGTGTGTAAATGTACCATATTTTCTCTATCTATTCTTCATTCGAGGGGCATGTAGGTTGCTTCTAGGATCTGGTTATTACAAACAATGCTGCTATGAACATAGTTGAGCATATGTCCTTGTTGTATGAATGTGCATTTTTGGCTTTATGCCTAGGAGAGGAATTGCTGAATATTGACATAGACTCATTGCCCTTTTCCTGAGAAACTGCCATAATGATTTACAAAGTATTTGTACAAGTTTGCACACCCACCAGCAATGCAGGAATGTTCCTCTTTCTCCACATCCTCTCCAGTATAGACTGTCATTGCTGTTTTCGATTTTAGCCATTCTGGCTGGTTTAAGATGGTATTTCACAGTTGTTTTAAGTTGCATTTCTCTGATGGCTAAGATGTTGAGCACTTCCTTAGGTTTCTTTCAGCCATTTTAGATTCCTTGATTGAGAATTCTCCATTTAGTTCTGCACCCCACTTTTTAACTGCATTGTCTGGTGTTTTGGTGGCTAGCTCCTTGATTTCATTGTATATTTTGGAAATGGATCCCCTATCAGATGTGTGGTTGGTGAAGATCTTTTCCCATCCCATGGTCTGCCTTTTTGTCTTGCTAACTTCATCCTTTGCCTTACAGAAGCTTCTCAGTTTAAGGAGGTCCAATTTACTGATTGTTGATCTCAATGACTGTGCTACTTTGGTTATGTTCAGGAAGTTCTCTCCTGTACTACCTTGTTCAAGGGTACCTCCCAATTTCTCTTCTAAGATATTAAGATTTATGTAGAGGCCTTTGATCCCTTTGGTCTTAAGTTTCATGCATAGTGATAGACTTGGACCTATCTGCAATTTCTACGTGTCTGTATCCAGTTATGACAGCACAATTTGTTGAAAATGCTTCCTTTTTTCCATTGAATAATTTTAGTTTCTTTGTCAAAAATCAGGTGTACATAGTTGTGTGGGTAAATATCAGGCTTATCAATTGAATTCCATTTGTCTATCTGTGTATTTTTGTGCCACTACCAATCTGTTTTCAGGACTATGGTTCTATAATAGAGCTTGAAGTCAGTGTTGGTGATGCCTCCCGATGTTCCTTTATTGTACAATGTTGTTGTGGCTATCCTGGGTTTTTGGTTTTTCCATATAAAGTTGAATATTGTTCTTTCAAGATCTGTGAAGAATTGTGTTTTGATTTTGATGGGGAATGCAATGAATCTGTAGATTGCTTTTGGCAAGGTTGCCATTTTTACTATGTTGATCCTACCTATCCAAGAGCATGGGATATCTTTCCATTTTCTGGTATCTTCTTTACTTTCTTTAATGACTCAAAGTTCTTATTGTACAAGTCTTTCATTTGTTTGGTTAACATTACTTCAATATATTTCATGTTGTTTGTGGCTATTGTAAAGGGTGACGTTTCTCTGATTTCTTTCTCAGTCCATTTAACATCTATATATATTAGAGCTACTTATTTTTTGAGCTAATTTTGTATCCTGCCAATATACTGAAGGTATTTATCACATGCAGGAGTTCTCAAATAGAGTTTTTCAGATCACTTATGAAAACTATCACATCATCTGTAAATAGTGAAAGCTCGACTTCTTCCTTTCCAATTTGTATTCACTTGATCTCCTTTTGCTGTCTTATTGCTATAGTCAGAATTCAAGTACAGTATTGAAGAGGTATGGAGAGAGTGAACAGCACTGTCTTGTTCCAGATTGTAGAGGAATTGTGTTGAGTTTCTCTCCATTTAGTTTGATGTTGACTGATAGTCTGCTGTATATTGCTTTTATCATGTGTAAGTATATTCCTGTGATTCTTGATCTCTCCAAGTCTTCATGATTGAAGGGGTGTGTTATTTTGTCAAAGGCATGTAGTGTGAGGATCATGTCGTTTTTCTTTTTTAGTTTATATATATGGTGAATTATACTGATGGATTTTCATATGTTGAACCATCCCTGCCTCCCTGATGGATGATTTTTCTGATGTGTTCCTGGATTCGATTTGCCAGTATTTTATTGAATATTTTTGAATCAATGTTCACGACGCAGACTAGTCTGTAGTTCTCTTTCTTATTTGTGTCTTTGTGGGGCTTGTTTACCAAAACAATTGTAACCTAGTAAAAAGAGTTCAGCAATGTCCCCTTTGCTTCTATCATGTTGAACAATTTGAGTAGTACTGTTTTTAGCTGTGCTTTGAATTTCTAGTAAAATTCAGCACTGAAACCATCTGGCCCTGGGCTATTTTTGGTTCGGAGACTTTTGATGACTGCTTCTTTTTCATTGGGGGTTATATGTTTATTTAAATTGCTTATCTGTTCTTGATTTAATTTTGGTAAGTGATATCTAACTGAAAGTTGACCATTTCCATTATATTTTTGAATTTTGTAGAGTACATGTTTTCAAAGTATGAGCTGATAATTCTCTGGATTTTCTCAGTTTCTGTTGCTATGTCCCCTTTTCATTTCTGATTTTATTAATTAGCATGCTCCCTTTCTGCCTTTTCATTAGTTTGGATAATGGTTTGCCTGTTTTGTTAATTTTCTCAAAGAACCAACTCTTTGTTTCACTGATTCTTTGTAATGTTTTTCTGGTTTCTACTTCATGGATTTCATCCCTCAATTTGATTATTTCCTAGTGTCTGCTCCTCCTGGGTGAGTTTGCTTCTTTTTGTTCTAGAGCTTTCAGTTGTGCTGTTAATTCTCTAGTGTAACTATTCTCCAGTTTCTTCATGTGGGCAGTTAGTGCTATGAACTTTACTCATAGCACTGCTTTCAAAGTGTCACATAAGTTTGGGTATGGTATGTCTTCATTCTCATTAAATTCCAGGAAGTCTTCAATTTCTTTCTTTATTTCTTCCTTGACACAGGAAGGATGCAGTTCCACATTATTTAATTTCCATGAGTATGTAGGGCTTTTGCGAATTGTGTTGTTGTTTAATTCTAACTTTAAAGCATTGTGGTCTGATAAGATACAGGGAGTTATCCCATTTTTTTTTATCTGTGGAGGTTTGCTATGTTCCCAAGTATGTCGTTGATTTTAGAGAAGTTTCCATGAGGAACTGAGAAGGAGGTATAATATTTTGTGTTTGGATGGAGTGTTCTATAAATGACTATTAATCACATTTGGATTTTAACTTCTGTTAGTTCTTTTGTTTCTTTGTTATGTTTATGTCTGGTGGTCCTGTCTAGTCGTGAGAGCAGAGTGTTGAAATCTCCTGCTGTAAGTGTGTGAGGTTATATGTGTGATTTGAGCTTTAGCAATGTTTCTTTTACAAATGTAGGTGCCTTCGTATTTGGTGCATAGATGTTCAGAATTGAGACTTCATCTTGATGGACTTTTCCAGTGATGAATATGTAATGCTCTTCTTCATCACTTTTGATTGATTTTAGCTTGAAGTCCAATTTGTTGGATATTAGGATTGTTACACCAGCTTGTTTCTTACAGTACAAGACATGAATTCCAGCCTATTCAGCAGCACTTAACTCCAATTAGATAGTTATTGGAAACTTCCCAAATAAAAAATGTCACTATTGCACCATATGAAATATCATGCCAGGACAGCCATTGTTTTGGTTCTTAAACTTTATAGCTTGGCAAGATTATTCATTGCTTTTTACCCCTGGAAGCATATATAGCACCATTTTTTACCATAGAAACACAGTTCTCAAGGAGATGGCTTCCAAATAATTTTTAGTAATATGTTTCCCTATTTTTTAAACTTGAGATAAACTTTTCACTTAAAAAATCACCATCTTAAATTGTTGCACTGAAAAAAGACCACGTTTATTTAAAAATTATGTCAAGATTATTCATTGATTTTTAACCCTGGAAGCATAGATAGCACCTTTTTATGCCATAGAAACACAGTTCTCAAGGAAATGGCTTCCAAATAATTTTTAGTAATATGCTTCCCTATTTTTTTAAACTTGAGATAAACTTTTCACTTAAAAAAATCACCATCTTAAAGAAATTGCTGCACTGAAAAAAGACCACGTTTATTTAAAAATGACGTCACAGACTTTGAGGATCCCCCATGGAAGGCCTCATCCTCCCTGGAGAGTGGATGGGGGATGGGATGAGGAAGTAGGTCAGGGCACTGGAAGATGGGAGGGAGCTAGAACTGGGATTGATATGTAAAATAAGGTTGTTGTTAATTTACATGAAAATTATATGAAAATAAAATAAAATTTTCAAACTTTGAAAATACAATGTGAGATTTATTGGGAATAAACTCCAGGTAATGGGGATTTCAGAATATATGTTTTTCAATCATTATTTTCTGTATTATTGCTATTGGTCTTCTGGTTATTTATGATATATTGCTATGTGAACTTTGTCAGTTCAGGGTAAATAGCACGTTCTTCAGTCACTATCACCTGTCATGTAAAGTGGTGAAATAAAGACCTTAAAATTTTGCTTCTCCATTGATAACAATTGAAGAAAATTTTTAGTAAATGAGTGTTAAAATCAACTTTTTAGACCTCTGAATATTAATAAAAAACTGATGTCATCCAAGGAAATATTGAAGAATGGTGCCTAATTTTTTAAAAGAAGAGAGTGCGAGTTTAAACGTTTTTCTCTTTGATAGTCACTGTTTCTTCTATTCCAAGCAGAAAAGTTCATATTCTTAATGTGAGAATATGATAACATTATTTTTTAGAAACTTCATCCCCATGAACTACATTTTGATACACACACACACACACACACACACACACACACACACACACACACACGCACCACACCACACCTTTTAAACTTTTAAACAAAAATCACATCTTTCTTTTATCTAACTAGTTCCCTTCTCACTTAATAGATATTGATCTTGAGATATGTCAGGTAAGAGATTTAACTGCATAACTTCCTGAAGTAGTGAATAATAACTAAAATACAGAGGTAGATGAATCTTACTTTCCTTCCATCCCCTGTTAAGCTCTCTGTAGTCTGAAAGTAGATCAATTTTCAATTTTCTGAAAAATGCCATATTGATTTCCAAAGTGGCTATACAAGTTTGCACTCCTATCAGCCATGAGGAAGCATCCCCCTTTCTCCACATCCTCTCCACCATGAACTGTCACTTGTGTGTTTGACATTAGCTATTCTGAGAGATGGAGATACAATCTCAAAGTTGTTTTGTTTTGCATTTCCATGGTGGCTAAGAATGTCGAACATTTCTTTATGTATTTCTCTGACATTTTAGATTCCTCTGTTGAGAATTCTCTGTTTAGATTTGTACCCCTATTCTTAATTGGATTATTTAGTTCGTTGATGTCTGGTTTCTTGAATTCAATATATATCTTGGAAGTTAGCCCTCTGTCAGATGTGGAGTTGGTAAAAATAATTTCTAATTCTGTGGGTTGCCATTTTGTCATATTGATGGTGCCCTTTGCCTTACAGAAGCTTTTCAGTTTCCTGAGGTCCCATTTATTAACTGTTGATCTTAGTGCCTGTGCAGCTGGTGTTCTGTTCAGGAAGTTGAGTCCTATACCAATTTGTTCAAGGCTATCCTCTAATTACTTTTTTTCTATTGTATATTTCTGGCTTCTTTATCAAAATCCAGGCGTCTATAGGTGTGTAGATTTGAGTCTGGCTCTTTGATTCAATTCCACTGATCTACATGTCTGTTTTTATGGCAATATCATATGGATTTTATTATTATAGCTCTGTAGTACAGCTTGAAATCAGATACGGTGATACCTCTTATAAGTTCTTTTATTTTTTATGATTGTTTTAGCTATCATGAGGTTTTTAATCTTTTAATTTGAATTTACAGATCTCTCAAGATCTGAAGAGAATTGTGTTAGGATTTCAATGGGGTTTTTAATGAAACTGCAGATTGCTTTTAACCTAGTTCTTCTGAATTTATGTTATGGCTGAGTAGTCAGGTGTTCTGGTGACATTCTAAACATTGGGATCAGAGGCTCTTTTTTACTATTTTGCCTGATTATGGGACCACTTTCATCCTATTTGGTTGTCTCATCTAATCACAACATTGATGTGATTGTATGTGCCTGGTCTTATGTTAGATTGTTATGTTCTGTTTGGTTCTTGTACATTGGATGACTGCCCATACCTGCGGGGATGCCAAGGGAGTAGATATGTGGAACAGGGAAGTTTAGGGATGTAATATATGAGAGGAGAAAAAAGACACCTCTAGTCTCACCATAGCCTTCTTACAGGACATTTGCTACTACTCTATATTATCTGGGAACTCTTACAAAACTAGGTTTGGATACTCTTTTAGCCTATCCTGAATCCTTTTTAAATAAGCATCCAATAGCTAGAAATATTCTCTACCTAAGCCTAGTGTGGCTGCAACTCAGGAAGGTGATTTTCATTCTCTTTCCTAGTAGAAACTCTCCAGTCTCACCCCAGATTTATATTAGTCTGCTTGTAGGTGCCCAGTCTCCTACCTTAAGTCTATTAACTGGAGACTAAGTCTTGGTACAGACACAGGATTCACTTAGACTTTCTGTCTCTAGTTCTCCAGATTAGTCTGTCTAGTTACAATCTTTTTGCAGGATCCCTTCCTCTAATTACACCTCCAACTCCCTGAGAAACCTACGTTTTTGGGTGAATAGGATCTCCTTAGCTTTTTTCCTAAAACTCTCTCTCAGCCTTTTTCTATTTTCTAATAGCCCATTTCTATACCCCTATGCCATACACTAACACGTGGAATACCCTGTACCAGAGAAGACAGTCATCATACTTTCCTAAGATCCACAGAAAGCAAAAAAAATCCAAGAAACTACATAAAATGGCTATGGAGACAATGAACATTCCTATCTTCCTTATGATTTTAATGGAAATGCAAATGCATTGAGTTTATTTCTGATAAGTTGATGTTGGTTGTGGGATTCCTGTAAATTGCCTTTCTTATATTGATGTATGTCTGTTGACTTCCTAGTCTTTCCAGTACTTTTTATCATGAAGGGATGTCAAATTTTGTCAAAGACCATTTCTGCATCTAAAGGAATGATCATGCATAATTTGCCTTTCAGTTGGTGTATGTGGCTGATCTTGTTGTTAATTTATATATGTTGAAACATCCTGCATCCTACTTGCTCGTGGTGGATAATATTCTTGATGTTTTCTTGAATTCAGTTTGGTAGCAGTTCATGAAGAACTTTAACACCTATGCTCATGAGGGATACTTATATATAATTTGCTTTTAGTTTCTATTTGTGGAATGACGCGATGAGTTTTGGCATTAATTCTTCTTTGAAAATGTGGTGTAATTGTGTGCTTAATCCATCTGGCCTTGAACTTTTTTGGGAAACTGTGTTACTGCTTCCCTTTCACTAGAAATTATAAGGAAATTCATAGAATTGCATATATGATCTTGACTTGACTTTGAAAGACCACATTTGTCAAGAATTTTATCCATTTCAAATAGATTTTTGAAGTATATCTGTCCTTATTTTCTGGATTTACTGTGAGTCTATTGTGCTGTCCCTCTTTTTATTTCTAATTTTATCAAGTTGGCTCTTCTATTTTTTGATTAATTTAGCAAAGGGTTTCTAAATTTCATTACTTTTCTCTAATGAACAGCTCCATATTTCATTGATCCTTTGAAGTATTTTTTCTTGTTTTTTCCTTGTTATTTGCTTCTATTTTATTGATTTAAGAAATGAGTATGAGTACTTCTTTCTGTCTCTTCTCTTTTTGTGTTATTTCTCTTTTTGTTATGGAATTTTCAGATGTACTGTGAAGTTCCTAGTATGAGATTAGCTGTCTCAGCTGGTTTTACCAGCCCATTTTTATTTGCTCATTGATCCTCTCTCTCTCTGTCACTGAGTTTCATGGGTTCAGTTCAGTGTTTAACTGTGGGTATTTGACTCTGCTTCCATCAGTCACTGGATGAAGGCTCCAGGATGGTTACAGACATCAAGTTCATTATCAGGAATGGGCATTCAAGGTGGTCTCTCCACTATTGCTTAGCTTGCCAGTTGGTGTCATCCCTTTAGATCACTAGAGGTCTCACTGGTGCCTGATCTGTCTTCCAACCTATGATTTCCTATTCACCCTATTCTAGCCACCACTCAACCTTCCTGTTCCCCCATGGCCTACTCTCTCTTCCTCTTCTCCCCCTGTCTTCTTCCCAGCTCCCACTCCTCCCCACCCCTCACCATGTTCCCAATCTGTTCAGAAGATCTTGCCTCATTCCTCTTCTCTGGGGTACAATGCATATCTCTCTTAGGTTCTTTCCTGTTTCCCAGACTCTCTGTCAGTGGAAGTGCAGACTGGCACTATCCTGATCCATGTCTAAAATCCATATATGAGTGAGTACATGCCATTTTTGTCTTTTTGTGACTGGGTTACCTCACTCAGGATGGTTTCTTCTAGTGCCATCCATTTACCTGAGAGTTTCAAGATTCCATTGTTTTTTCTGCTGAGTAATACTCCATTGTGTATATATACCACATTTTCTCTACCCACTCTTCAGTAGAGGGGCATCTATGTTGCTTCCAGGTTCTGGCTATTACAAATAATGCTGCTATGAACATAGTGGAGCAGATGTCCTTATTGTATTAATTTGCATCTTTTGGATATATGCCTAAGAGTGGAATTGCTGTGTCTTATGGTAGATTGATTCCCATTTTCCTGAAGAAACTCCATACTGATTTCCAAAGTGGCTGTATGAGTTGGCACTCCCACCAACAGTGTGGAAGTGTTTTCCTCTCTCCGCATCCTGTCCAGCATAAATTGTCTTCCATGTTTTTTATTTTAGCCATTCTGACAGGAGTAAGATGGTTCTCAAATTTGTTTAGATTTTCATTTCCCTAATGGCTAAGATTGTTGAACACTTTTTTAAGTGTCTCTTGGCCATTTTAGCCTCCTCTATTGAGAATTCTCCATTTAGTGTTCTGTACCCCACTTTTTATTTGGATCCTTTCATGTTTTGGAGACTTGCTTCTTGAGTTCTTTTAAATTTTGGAGATCAGCCCTCTGTCAGATGTGGGGTTAGTGAAAATCTTTTCCCATTCTGTGAACTGCCTTTTTGTCTTGTTGACTGTGTCCTTTGCCTTACAGAAGCTTCTTAGTTTCAGGAGGTCCCATTTGTTAATTGTCGATCTCAGTGTCTGTGCCACTGGTATTATGTTCAGGAAGTGGTCTCCTGTACCAACTCGTTGAAGAGTATCTCCCACTTTCTCTTCTAAGAGTTTCAGTGTGGTTTTATTTATATTGAGATCTATGATCCATTTGGACTTAAGTTTTGTACAAGGCAATAGACATGGATCTATCTTCAGTCTTCTGCATGCTAATACACTTTTATGCCAGCACCATTTGTTGAAGATGCTTTCTTTTTTCCATTGTATAGTTTTAGCTTCTTTGTCAAAAATCAAGTGTTCATAGGTGTGTGGGTTAAAATCAGGGTTTTCAATTCGGTTCCATTGGTCTACCTGTCTATTTTTGTGCCAATACCAAGCTGTTTTCAGGACTATAGCTCTATAATAGAGCTTGAAGTCAGGTATGGTGATGCCTCCAAAAAACAATGAAGCAAATGAAGGAAAGAACTCAAATGGTTTAAAGATTGAAACCTGAAATAGAAACAATAAAGAAAATACAGAATGAGGGGATTCTGGAAATAGAAAAGCTGAGTAAACCATCAGGAACTACAGATGCAAGTATCACCAATAGAATGCAAGTGATAGAAGAGAGAATCTCAGGTGTTGAAGACTCATTAAGGATATAGATTCGTCAAGCAAAGAAAATCTCAAAACCAACAAATCCCTAACACAAAATATCCAGGAAATATGGGACACCATGAACAAGCCAAACCTGAGCATAATAGGTATCGAAGAAGGCAAAGAAATACAGCTCAAAGTTACAGAAAACATATTCAACAAAATTATAGAAGAAAACTTCCCTAACCTAAAGAAGGATATGCCTATGAAAATACAAGAATCTTACAGAACACCAAGTAGGCTGGACCAGAAAACGAAGTCACCTTGCCACATAATAATTAAAAGATCAAACCTACCGAATAAAGAAAAAATATTAAGAGCAGCTAAAGAAAAAGGTCAAGTAACATATAAGGGCAGACCTATCAAAATTACACCTGATATCTCAATGGAAACTATGAAAGCCAGAAGACCTGGACAGATGTCCTACAAATGCTAAGGGAACAAGGATTCCAGCCTAGACTACTATATACAGCACAAATCACACAGAAAATCTCACACAGTAGTAGTCGGAGACTTCAACACTCTGCTCTCACCACTAGACAGGACCTCCAGACAGAAACTTAACAAAGAAACAAAAGAACTAATAGAAGTTATGAGCCTACTGGGTTTAACAGACATCTATAGAACATTCCACCCAAACACACAGGGATATACCTTCTTCTCGACACCACATGGAACCTTTTCTAAAATTGACCACATAATAGAAAACATAGCAAACCTCCACAGATAAAAAAAATTGAAATAACCCCCTGTATCTTATCAGACCACCCTGCATTAAAATTATAATTCAACAATAACACAAATCACTTTTTATATTTATAAATAATTTGTATTTTACTTTATTTGCCTTTTGTCTGTGGTACTTTTGGTAGGTGGAGAGACGGGGCATATTGAGGAGCATCTGGTACAGGGGAATCCTTGGTCAGAATATGCAGTGTAAATTTTCAATAAAAATAAATGAAAACTTAAAAATGCTGAAATGATTCTGAGGAATGAACTATCCAGATGATTTTTAAATGTTCCAAAATAGTTCCATGAGTCCCAAAGGCAATGAACATGTCACGATATGCTGGCTATCAGGAGAGATCTGAAAAGGATCTAAATGTTCCTTTTGGACAGCATCAAAGCTTACTAAAAGCAGACAATAAAATCTATGGCAGTGCATATTCTGTCTAGTCAAGCTGTGGCACCATATACATAGACTTGAATAGTTACTAGTTTCAGATCAATCAGTTGAATTAACAGCTGAACACTATTTCAACTGAATTGAGATACTTGTGGCAAGAAATGGCAAACAGTTACTGCTTTACATAATGATTTCAGTAAGTCTCTAGTAAAGTACAAGAACAGCAGAAAGAATAAACACTTTGAGGTGGGAAGAATTCGATTTCCAGAATTATTGCATTTCCCACGCTGTCTTCTTTCCCAGAGCATTTACTAAATAAAACAAATTATAAGTCATTCAAATAATTAAATTGTGGTCCGTATCTGAGGAAGCAGCAATGGAAACTTTTCCCAAATAATCTTAGACACTAATTGGAGAAGCCATCACACTAGCTATGGAAATCAGGTTCATGTAGTTAAAGGTAATCATAACTAATAAATCAAAAGGAAATGAAATAATAGTGTCTCACCCGAACAAAAATATCCATAAAATCAGAGTGTTTGAAAATTCAATAAAATTTTATTTTTTTGGTATCACAAGTACTAGAACTGGAATGATACAGAAAGTGTAATAGCCCTGGCACAAGCTGGACACAGTTAAACCATATTCTATTAATGTGCTAAAAACAAAAGTTATGCAATTGGGGGGCTTTTGGGGGCAGGCAGAAACCTAGTGTACAGGAAACTGCATGGAATCGATGTGAGTAACCTTAGCAAAGACTCCTAGCAGCAGGGCATGTGAAGTCAAAACTGGCCGTTTACTATTATTGGGAAAGGCCTCAGGTGGAGGGATTGCAACATTAACCCAGCCACAAAACCTACCTACAGTTTGTCCTGAATGAAGGGTGTTCTGGGAACAGAGCCTAGCAGAATCCTCATCAATGGGACCAGAGAGAATTTACCTAGCAGCTGATGGGAGTAGATGCATAATCCAACAGCCAAACATTGGGCAGAGTTTGGGAAGTCTTATGGATGAGGGGAAGTAAGGATTGAAGAAACCACAGGACTCAGGGGTATCAGAAGAACATGGCCCAAAGAATTGACTAATGGGGACTCATGTGGGTTCACCAATATCTGGAAGCCTGTAGGTGTCTGACCTTGGTCTCTCGCATATATATTATGGCTCAGTAGCTTGGTGTTATTGTAGGATACCTTACTGGGAGCAGAGGCAGTCACTGACTTTTTCGCCTGTTTTGTGGAACACTTTCCTCCTCCTTGGTTGCCTCATTCAACCTTGATATAATGGTATGTGCCTAACCGTATTGTAACATACTATGCCATGTTAGCTTTATGTCCCTGGAAAGACTGGTCTTCTGAGGAGACGTGAAAGGGTCATGGATCTGGGGGAGAGTGGAGGTTGAGGGCAGGCTGTGGAAATGGGAGGGAAAGAAAACTGTGATCTGGAGGCAGGCAGGTGTCTGTGAGTTTGAGGCTAGTTGGTCTGTAGAGTGTATTCTAGGACAGCCAGAGATACATAGAGAGACCCTGTTTCATAACAAAACAGAACATAACAAAAATTCTGAACAAACTAGGTAAGGATGTAATCCACCTTTTAAAGAGCAGGATAAAAAAACTATACAGTAAGATGAAGGGAAAAAAGTATTCCTAATTGTCATTCCTACTAAGCATTATTTACAAGCCCTAACTAATGTAATAAAATGCTGAAAGTAAGGGAGACAAAATGGTTCAGTGGTAAGACATGTTTGTGATAAAAAACCTGGTGACTTGAGTTTGGTTTGTAGACTACATATAAAGGTAGAATAAGAGAAACAACCGATCAACAGACTCCCCAAAACAGGATGCTGCCTTTTGCACAGATGTCCTTTGACAGTAAGTTATGTTAAAACACAGAAAAAAAGAAAATGCATATGTATCTTGGTAAAATGTAAATAAAACTCTTGTTCTCAGGTAACATGATAGTTTATTGAAAATTCTAAAGAATTGAAAAGAATATGAATCTATTAACAACTTTTAAAATGACAAATGAGGACAGGGATTGGATGTGATCCAGGTAAGGCCTATAGGCAAAAGGGAAGTTCCACAACCTATGGCGATTAAGAAAAATGCGGATCCAGAATGGAGATCACATCTGGTGTCAGGGTACATCCCATAGCAGGGGTGTATTCCACAACTTTCAGCGCAAGCTGAAGACCCAGGCTTCAAAATTATACAGACAATTGCCATGGCCCTTAGTTACCCATCACAGCTAGAAGTTTTGCTCACAACTAAGACACTCTGGGACATACAAACATCGGTCTCAACACAAAAGGCAAATTTTATCCCAGTTGACTAGTTTTTATAATGCCAGATGGAGAAGAAATGTAGCACCAGATCCTGCAAATCACAATACTGATCTGTCAGACAAGATGTGCCCAATGAAACAAGAGTAGTTCAAGCATTATGGCTTAACTAATTTCTGGTTTTATCTGAGGTCTGCATCACAGTAGGCAATCAAATGTATTTTACTATAATCAAGGGCTAAATCTCTAGTTTGGGAGGCTTTAGGCTCTAGCATAGAACATGTTACTCCTATTTTCCTAAATGGTCTTATGGTCAAAGGTAGTTTATACCCGCAGACATGGGTGGCTCTCAACCTTGGTCAGAAGAACTTCCTTTTATAGTAGGCAGTGTACAAAGAAGACATTCCTGACTTGTTAAAGTGTTGAGAAGAAGAGACTGAACATTTCCTTTTACAGGGAACATGTTTATCACCTAATTTTTCTACCACATATGGGAACATTGTAGAATAAGAGCAGACTGTTTGTAGGAGCTGAGAATTTTTAAGAGTGCTGTTTCATAGTGACTTCTGCACCTGACAAGGTTATTACATTCATAAATTCAGTGGTGATATGCTCAAGATCTGCAGAAAATCCAGTAAACCAAAATTCAAACCTAGATGATGGAGGAGCTGCCAAAGCCTACCACCTTACTGAGGAGCTAATGGCAGTTTATGGATTTTGAGGTTGGAGAATTTTTGTCATTTAGGACATTCGTGCTGATAAATTTCTTATTCTTCAGTGAATGGCCCTACACTTATAATCATAGGAGCTCTACTATTGGATTTAGTGGGTTATTGAAATACAAGCAGTTAAGTTGCAGTGAGACACATTCAAGCAAATATTGGTGTAGTTGGAAAATGGAAATGGGGTCTGGAGATGAACTTGATCCCTGTATTATGTCATTAATGACAAATTTAAGTACTTTCATGTAATTCTAAAACTATGTATAATATCTGCTTGAGGAAGTCTACAAACCTCTTAAATCAAAGAAAACATAAACTGAGATGCTTCATGTTCACAATGTTTTCAAGATAAAATTCTTTCACCTGATCTATTTAATCAAAAATGCAATACAAGCTCCTATAAATCATTCTATGACTATTAATAATAAAAGTACAAATTATATTTAAAAGTTAGACCTGGAATAACCAGAACAGTATCAAAGGGGAATTATGAAGTTAGAGCATTAAAACTACTGAAATTCAAGATTCATGAATTTATAGTCAATATAGTATCTTTTTTTTTAAAAAAAAGAGTAGACCCAGAACCACAAAATACAATTAAATAACCTTGGGCAAAGGTAATGAAAAATGGAAAGGACATTCTGTTCAACAATTCGGACTAGAAAAGTCATAAATTGCCCTGCAAAATTATGAATGGAGGCATAAACTTAAACACTTAAAAGTTAACTCAAAATAGATCATGGACTATTATCCATTAATATCATATTAATGACTATAAAACACTAGAAGATAATGCAAGAGAATATCAAGAGTACTATGGTTTGGTTGTGATATATTTTATATATACAACACCCCCAAAATAACAGAATGAACAATATAAACATTCAATAAGTGAGATTTGAGAAAATGGGAACCTAGTCTAGAAAAAAATGTTAACAGAATGAAAAGGTAAGACATAGATGGTTAAAAAAGTTTTCAATGGCATATCTGATAAAGGTAGGTTATGCAGTAATGAATTTACTTTGAAAGACAGGTTGGCAATTTCTTATAATTTTGGTTGTGACCCCAGCCTTTAATGGCTCAGCTATCCCTCCAGCCTAGGAAATTTCTTAAAAAACTTAGAATAGTCTATAATCATATAATCCAAGAATTGCTGTCCAGTGTTTATTCAAATAAATTGAAATTTACATCTTCATGAAAATATGCGCATGCATATAGAAACCTTATAACTAATTGCAAAACACCTATTAGCAACAGGATATCCATCAACATGCTAATGTGTAAAGAATGTATAGTATACTCACATAATGAAATATGATATAACAATGAATAAAAATGGTTCAGTACCTCTAAGTTATAAAGTAATCGTGGGAGAGAGAGACAGAAAGGGAGGGAGGGATGGAGAGAAAGAGAGAGAGAAAGAGAAAGAGAGAGAGACAAAGAGAAAGAGGGAGAGAGAGAGATAGAGAGAGAGAGAGAGAGAGAGAGAGATATGAAAAGACTGCATGTTCTGCAATTCCAACTGTATGCTGTTCTGGAAAAGGTAATATTATAAGAACAGAAAAAGACCAGTACCATTACGTTCTTAAAAGTCAAAGTAGAATGTTTGATAAATATTAGAGAAGTTTTGTGGGAATAAAATTATTTTGTGCAAGAAAGTATATATAATATACAAGATGACTAAGTTATAATGCAAACATTGTACGTTGTTTTAGTTCTGTTATTAGTGCTTGCTTAGCCCATGATGAGCAAGTGTATCACACATAAGAAAGTGGCAAACAACAAAGAGCATGGAGGACAGATTGTTGAGTAAAGATGTAATCCATTTCCTGTTATATTTTTCTATGGGCTTAAAGGTGCTCAAAATACTCCACAAATTACAAAAGTAATTAACAAAAGAAGTGTATCAAAATATCCTTGAATACATTATACTTATTGAAAGAAGAAAGATACAATGAATTTCATATATGGTTCCATGTATATTTTATTTTCAGCATAAACAAATAATTTTAGTCAGAAAGTCAGTATTTACAAAGTAAGATCTGGGGAGTTACAGGTAACTGCTCAAAAGAATTGGTTTTCTGGGGTCAGAAAGAATTCGTCACAAAGTGCTCAGAGTTTCTAGGCCTAGCAGGCTCTACAGGGCAAATCCAACTCTTTCCCAGGTCTCTAGACCTAGAGTGAGAAGAATTTACCCATAAGCCCAACCTACTCCTCTGGCAATGGGCAGTCATACCATTATAGTGAATGAATATAGGGTGGTTAAATGGGAGAGATAGGTAGAAAGATTCATTCACTGGAGAAAAAGGCAGATCTGAAGAGGAGACAGCAGTGGGGAACAGGCTAAGGTAGACGCCCTTCTTGCTTTCCAAGAGCATGGTGATGTCTGGTACAGAGTGCTGCTGGAGGTCATGTCTTGTTCAGTGGCCCAAGGACTCAGCTGCCACCTGGGGACATGTTGGCATTTGGGGGCCATGCCACAACTGCTGCCATGCCAATATGGGTGATCTGTAATGCCAGCTAAGGTCACAATGACATATAGGACCAGGCTGTTGCCAAAGATCATATATGGGTCCATGGTCCTACCACAGCCTAAGTCTGTACTGATTTCTGTAACTCATGTTGTTACGAATGTCCACATTGAAGTCAAGTATCTGGGTGGTTGCGGGATAGTCTTTTTCAAGTACACTGAGAAAATGTGTCTTTGCCAAGACACCTTCTGATTTGTTTAATAAATTCTGATTGGCCAATAGCAAGGAAGAGGTTAGGCATGACTTCTGGGTAGAGACAAACTAATGTCAGGGACCTCCAGCCATCAGTCATCTAGGCTCTATCACATACTCATAGAGAAGACATGACACGAAGACTACCCTGCCACCTCTTCTGATATAAAGCAAATTCCAAGAAACAGGCCTGCAGTTTTTCTGTCAGTTAAAGATCAGCTTAATTGGAAAACTACAAGGTCCTCGGGAATAGTAAATTGTAAATTGTAATGGATAGGATCGGACCCTGCTGTCAGGTTAGCAAACAACATAGAAGGTTCTACCCCTGACCTCTTGCCCTGTAGATTAGGTTGCCAGGCAACGCAGCAGACCACCTCCGCCACTGACCTCTTGTCCCTGCAGCTGC